>NC_057797.1:560684405-560984405 GCF_018294505.1 Triticum aestivum | reverse complement strand
ATGGGTGAGCCACTCTTCCGCACATCTTCACAAGTCCATTGTCACCACAAAGAACGGCAAGCTTCAAGCATTTGATCTCTTCGTGATGCTCCACTTGAACTAGCACACCGCAACCTAACCCCACAAAGAATCCTCACGAAGACCATGGGTTAGTACACGAAGCGTATTTGACAATGCTTACCATACCATGGGATCACTTGATCCCTCTTGGTACATCTTCTATGCTTTGTGGGTTGGTCAACTTGATTCACTCTTTGACTTAGTCTTGATCAACCTCTCACAAGACCAATCTTTAGGTAATTCCTTGAATAGCACCTTGGTCGACACAAACTCTCCTTGAAACCAACACATGTACTCCAAGAAAAGCCCATGGACAAAAACCTTCAAATATAACTCAAGGCAACCATTAGTCCATAGAGATTGTCATCAATTACCAAAACCAAACATGGGGGCACCGCATGTTCTTTCACCATGCCATGCCATGCATATTTAAACCGGACATGCATCATACTTGTTTGTGCATCATGCCATGCTTATGTGGTGGTTGTTTACTATGTTGTTTGCTTCTTTCCGGTGTTGCTTCTTCGGGTTAGTTCCGATAACGTCGCGTTTGTGAGGATCCATTCGACTACGTTCGCTTATCTTCTTCATGGACTCGTTCTTCTTCCTTGTGGGATCTCAGGCAAGATGACCATACCCTCGAAATCACTTCTATCTTGGCTTGCTAGTTGCTCGCTCTTTTGCTATGTTGCGATACCTACCACTTGCTATATCATGCCTCCCATATTGCCATGTCAAGCCTCTAACCCACCTTTCCTAGCAAACCGTTGTTTGGCTATGTTACCGCTTCGCTCAGCCCCTCTTATAGCGTTGCTAGTTGCAGGTGAAGATGAAGTTTGTTCCATGTTGGAACATGGATATTATTGGGATATCATTATTATATCTTGTTTACTTTAATGCACCTATATACTTGGTAAAGGGTGGAAGGCTCGGCCTTATGCCTGGTGTTTTGTTCCACCCTTGCCGCCCTAGTTTCCGTTATACCGGTGTTATGTTCCTTGGTTTTGCGTTCCTTACGCGGTTGGGTTATAATGGGAACCCCTTGACAGTTCGCCTTGAATAAAACTCCTCCAACAAGGCCCAACCTTGGTTTTACCATTTTCCACCTAAGCCTTTTTCCCTTGGGTTCTGCAGACTCAAGGGTCATCTTTATTTTAAACCCCCGGGCCAGTGCTCCTCTGAGTGTTGGTCCAAACTAGAGCACCGTGCAGGGCCGTCCCTTGGCAACTTGGGTTACGTTGGCTCCTGTATGCTTAGCTTATCCGGTGTGCCCTAAGAACGAGATATGTGCAGCTCCTATCGGGATTTGTCGGCACAACGGGTGGTCTTGCTGGTCTTGTTTTACCATTGTCGAGATGTCTTGTAACCGGGATTCTGAGTCTGATCGGGTCGTTCTGGGAGAAGGAATATCCTTCGTTGATCGTGAGAGCTTGTGATGGGCTAAATTGGGACACCCCTGCAGGGTTTTGAACTTTTGAAAGCCGTGCCCGCGGTTATGGGCAGATGGAAAATTGTTAATATCCAGTTGTAGAGAACTTGACCCTTAACTTAATTAAAATGCATCAACCGCGTTTGTAGCCGTGATGGTATCTTTTCGGCGGAGTCCGGGAAGTGAACACGGTTCTTGTGTTATGTTTGAACGTAAGTAGTTTCAGGATCACTTCTTGATCACTTCTAGTTCACGACCGTTGCTTTGCTTTCTCTTCTCGCTCTTGTTTGCGTAAGTTAGCCACCATACAAGCTAGTGCTTGCTTCAGATCCACCTCACTACCTTTTCCTACCATAAGCTTAAATAGTCTTCATCGCAAGGGTGTGAGATTGCTGAGTCCCCTTGACTCACAGATACTTCCAAAACCAGCTTGCAGGTGCCGATGATACCAGTGCAGATGCCGCAGCTGAGCTCAAGTGGGAGCTTGATGAAGATCATGTTCGTTGGGTGGTCTCGTTTCCTTTCGATCAGTAGTGGAGCCCAGTTGGGGTGATCGGGTATCTATGCATTTGGGGTTGTCTTTATTTTAGTTCCGTAGTCGGACCTTGATTGTATCTGGATGATGTAATGCTATATTTATGTATTGTGTGAAGTGGCGATTGTAAGCCAACTCTTTATCCCTTTCTTATTCAGTACATGGGATGTGTAAAGATTACCCCTCTTGCGACATGCCTACTATGCGGTTATGCCTCTAAGTCGTGCTCCGACACGTGGGAGATATAGCCGCATCGTGGGTGTTACAAGTTGGTAATAAGAGACTTCCCCGACTTAGGAGCCCCCCTGCTTGATCGAATCATTGACGTTGTTGAGTCTAGAAAAATGTTTTGAGTCTTATAGGATTATATATATATATATATATCAGAGAGTAGGATTCTTTTTACTCCTCAGTCCCTTCGTCGCTCTGGTGAGGCCTCATGACGTAGAGTTTTGACTCTTCTCTCCTCAAATTTCACTAAATTTCTTTTAGGATCACGCGGGTATCTTGGAATCGTTCCGATGGTTTTGTGACGAGAACATTGTTCTTGGTGCCTCCTGACATTTAGGGGTTGTGGAAGTGTCCCGGGGAGTTGAGCTCCGAGGTGTTGTCGTCACAATTTTATCGTTGCAGTTCTGGAATACCCGAGTTCGCTGACATCGAAAATCTCCTTTATGCAGTTGTTCGTGAGATAACCTCGACGCCGCCCAGTACTTGGGTGGGAGTTCGGAAGTATTGCTATAACTCGTATAACGGATGATCTTTCGAAGGTTGAGGTAAATGATTTCCGAAGGTTTATTGGTTATGTGTTGAAGGATGGATACAGCTGGATGTAGGTATTGTTAGTTTGGGTGAGATATTATGTTTCCCCTGTATCCCCAACACCTGATTGCATAACCAGAAAGTTTCGGGAGTTTTATAGGTGGGAATTCAAGTAGCTCCTAGAAAAATCTTTCCAATAGACACATGATACGATATGGGATCTATCATATGTTTGTTCAGGCTTATTTTGCAAGCCAATCCTTTGTTTTGTTTTGTTGTGGTATTCGAGTTGCTTCGAAGTCAAATGTTGATTCCATACCTTCCCTAAGTGGTGTTCTCATATTTCTATGTGAATACTAATCCTTCATGATAATCGAGATTGTCATGTCAATCCTTTTCAACCGGCGTGTTTCTCTTCAAGTGGACCCGATCATTTCAACATCCGCAAGATCACCTCTCGGTTTTCCCAACGTTGTTCGTTCCATCTGTCCCCAAGTTGCCTTTGTTTTTCCCGCCCACCCACCCTTTTCATTCAAGGATTGAGATTTCTTAATGAAGTATCCATCTTATTGATGTGAAGTCTCTCCATTCTTATCCGGTGATTCTCGTGGAGATGCTCAGAAGCCTCAAGTTCATCATTATTCGTTCCTTTTCTTCTCCGGTGGTTTCAATTCAAGTTTTGACGATCATATCATTTCCTCGTTTCATATGTTTTCTCATGCCGGTGCACCTCATAATCATTCACTTCTCACTATTCATTGTTCCGGAGTGCTAAAGATATCTCAGAAGGCTCGTCTTGCCATTCAAGATCCGTTCGACCTATTTCGAGGTTGTTATCTTATTCAAGCCATTTATTTCAACCGATGCAATCTGTATTTCGAGCAATCTCTTCAACGGTGTTTCTCTTGAGTGGCCCCTAACCCACAAGTCTTTTCCCAGGATCTTACCCGACTCTTCTAATTTTTCCCGGAGCTATTCTCAAATCTTTCAAAGTTTGACGTAAGAGTGAGTTATCATCAGTCAGATGTATTTCTCTAAGATCTTTCAAATTCTTTCATTGTTGGCTCAACCTCTTCGCTTTTGATTATTCCGGAGTATCTCAACAATTCATGGTGGTGTTTCTCATCGTCATTCTCTGCATTTGAAGACCGACGAAGAGTTCCTCTTAAATCCTTATCCGTTCTCTTGAAGATTGATGATGCTAGCTTGCCGCCATCCTCTCATAATTGTTTTTGATTGTGAGAATTCTTTTCACCCATCCGAAGCTTTTCATGAGTTATTTCCATTTCTTTCCTCCGAAGGCCATCTTTTCAAATATCATTCATTCCAGCTTTCAGCTCTAATTCTCAAAATCTACCGGTGCATAAATCAAGTTTTCTCTAATCAGTTCAGGATATCTTCATTCTCTAGTATCTAAATTCTCTCAAGTATCTTCATTCATTTTTCTAATTCTTCCCGGTGTTTCCTTATCTTTTCTTCGTTTATTTTTAATTCATACGGTGGTTCGTTCAAGATCTCTCTTCCTTGGTTATCATATCAATTCATTTGTTCTTTCCAATCCTACCGGTGGCTCGCATAAGACCTTCTCAAGTTTGCGCTATATCTCTCTTAATACTTTCTACGAAAATAAGTTGTATTCAATCCATTGCTTGTCATCAATTTAATTGGTGAAGGATATGCATAACATAATTCTTATTCTTGTTTCATCGAGTAAATTCAATTTCTTATTCCGGAGGCTCATCAATTCTCGGTTTCAATTGTTTCATCTTTTCCTTCCCGGAGTTCCAAACTCTCTCAATTATATCACCACGGAGATCCATCTAATCATTGCAAGGTTTCACCTTGTGTTTTCAACTTCAATTTCCTTATATCATCCTTTTATTACTGGAGTTCTTCATGGAGTTTCTACTTGATGGTTCAACAAGGATTTAATTCCTTCTTGGAGTCTTCATCGATATTTTTTCCAGAGGAGTTCAAGTATTCTTCATCTTGCATTCCGAAGTGCAATTCCTGCTACCTTATCTTTTGAGATGGTGTTATGTTTTTCTTGTCAATTTGTTTCGTGTTTCATGCTTCGCAAGTTGTCAGGAATGAGATACTTAAACCCATAATTTTCTTCCTTGGATTTATCTTGGTATAGATTTCACCTAAAACCTTCCATTGGGAATGTTGCTCCTTGTGGTGATTACCTATGACCCAAGTTCTTCATTTATCCTCCCGGTGAGATAAGCTTCTCATCTCCTTGTTCATATCAGTCTAATCTATTGTTTCCGCTAGTGGCAGAATTTCACCTCAAGATATCGATGTGTTTTCCATAAGCCCACAACAAGCTTACTCTTTTCGTTGTTGGTTTTCCAACAACTCCATTCGACCCTTCTCCTAAGGATGCCTTTGCAAGTTCATTTGAGGATGAAGATGTTGTTTTCTACTCCGTTCTTTTAATTCCTTTCTTACATTTCTTTCGGAGGCCTTGTGATGTGCTCTCTTCTCTGGTCATCTCAAATTGTGAGGATCATGTTCTTTTCGTGCTTATCCATTTAACCGGAGTGTTATCCTAATTGATTTTTTTTCTCGTTCCTTGTACATCTTGTTTCAACCGGAGTGCTTGCATGTACTTCTTGTCCACTGAAACCCTTTTCTTATGACTATCAACCTACAAGGTTCCCGTAATGTTCCTTGTTCCTCCTTTCTAACGGAGTGTTTTCAACCTCGTTCATCTCCGTTGTATTCTCTTCTCAAAATTTGTTCAATCTCGCGAGGTTCTTTGGTTTCACTCATTTGTCAAACAAGCAACTTAGTTTTACATGTTCTCTTCCTCTTCCGTTTTCCCTCCGGTGCCATTCTAGATCTCGGGACGAGATCCTCTTGTAGTGGAGTGTTGTGACGCCCCAAGACCGGCGCTCGAGATGCCTTCCTTGTTTTCCGAGATTCGTCGTGTGATTTGTTTGGTTCATTGCACCATGTGCATTGCATCATGTCATCATGCAACCAGTTTTAAAACTCAACTAAATAAATTGCATGGATCTTGGTCCATTTAAACCGAGGGAATTCACATGGTGATTCTCTTTATAACATATCCTCCCAATATATTAGGGAGCTATATTAAATATTCCATTCATTTGGAATCACCCATATACATACTTGCAAAATATCCCAATGCCTTTGCTATCTTAATTCTTGTTCTCCAACATTGCCATTTATTCTTTCATCATATTCCGGAGCTCCACCAAAAATCCGAACATTTTTGGACACTTCTAAAACCAAGCCCTAGTTCAAACCCATTTGAATTAAATTTAAATGAGTTTGAATTACATCTTTCAATCTTGCCTCTCCTATTTTTCGTGGCCCGTGCACATTTTTACGAGTCCGTAAAAATTATCCCCATGCCCAGATTCTGCCCCTACCTTCTCTTTCTTTTCCTTCTCTTTCTCTGTTTTGTTTTAAATTGGAAAAGAATGGAGAGAGAAGCCCAGCCCAGCCGGGCCACTTGGGCCTCCTGCATCAACAACCAATCATCTCCACCAAAAAGGTCCATGGCCTTTTGCCTCCCCACTGGGCCGACCTCTAAGGCCCAGCCCGCACCGGTTATGCATTAGAGACAGCTACATTCACGTTAAATAGGGCACCATCTAAATCCGTTGAGACGACACCGTATGAACTATGGTTTGGCAAGAAACCTAAGTTGTCATTTCTTAAAGTTTGAGGTTGCAATGCTTATGTGAAAAAGTTTCAACCTAATAAGCTCAAACCCAAATCGGAGAAGTGCGTCTTCATAGGACACCCAAAAGAAAATGTTGGGTACACCTTCTATCGCAGATCCGAAGGCAAGTTATTCATTGCAGAGAATGGATCCTTTCTAGAGAAGGAGTTTCTCTTGAAATAAGTGAGTGGGAGGAAGGTAGAACTTGATCAGGTAACTGTACCTGCTCCCTTATTGGAAAGTAGTTCATCACAGAAATCTATTCCTGTGACTACTACACCAATTAGTGAGGAAGCTAATGATGATGATCTTGTAACTTCAGATCAAGTTACTACCGAACCTCGTAGGTAAACCAGAGTGAGATCCGCACCAGAGTGGTACGGTAATCCTGTTCTGTAGGTCATGTTACTTGACCATAAAGAACCTACGAACTATGAGGAAGCGATGATGAGCCCAGATTCCACAAAATGGCTTGAGGGCATGAAATCTGAGATAAGATCCATGTATGAGAACAAAGTATGGACTTTGATTGACTTGCCCAATGATCGGCGAGCCATTGAGATTAAATGGATCTTCAAGAGGAAGACGGACGCTGATAGTAGTGTTACTATCTACAAAGCTAGAATTGTCGCAAAAGGTTTTCGACAAGTTCAAGGTGTTGACTACAATGAGAGTTTCTCACTCGTATCTATGCTTAAGTCTATCTGAATCATGTTAGCAATTGCCACATTTTATGAAATCTGGCAAATGGATTTATTTAAGAAGAGTTGTATACGATGCAACCAGAAGGTTTTGTCAATCCTAAAGGTGCTAACAAAATATGCAAGCTCCAGCGATCCATCTATGGACTGGTGCAAGCATCTCAGAGTTGGAATATACGGTTTGATAAGTTGATCAAAGCATATAGTTTTATACAGACTTGCGGTGAAGCCTGTATTTACAAGAAAGTGAGTGGGAGCACTACAACATTTCTGATAAGTATATGTGAATGATGTATTGTTGATCGAAGATAATGTAGAATTATTCTACAAAGCATAAAGGAATATTTGAAAGGAGTTTTTCAAAGAAAGGCCTCGGTGAAACTGCTTACATATTGAGCGTCAAGATCTATAGAGATAGATCAAGACGCTTGATAAGTTTTTCAATGAGTACATACCTTGACAAGATTTTGAAGTAGTTCAAAATGGAACAGTAAAAGAAAGAGTTCTTGCCTCTGTTACAAGGTGTGAAACTGAGTAAGACTCAAAGTCCGACCACAGCAGAAGACAGAAAGAGAATGAAAGTCATTCCCTATGCCTTGGCCATAGGTTCTATAAAATATGCCATGCTATGTACCAGATCTATTGTATACCCTACATTGTTTTTGGCAAGGGAGTACAATAGTGATTGTCGGTGTCAAAACAGGCGGATCTCGGGTAGGGGGTCCCGAACTGTGCGTCTAGGCGGATGGTAACAGGAGACGGGGGACACAATGTTTTTACCCAGGTTCGGGCCCTCTCGATGGAGGTAAAACCCTACTCCTGCTTGATTGATCTTGATGATATGAGTATTACAAGAGTTGATCTACCACGAGATCGAAGAGGCTAAACCCTAGAAGCTAGCCTATGGTATGATTTATGTTGTTGGTCCTACGGACTAAACCCTCCGGTTTATATAGACACCGGAGGGGGCTAGGGTTACATAGAGTCGGTTACAAGGAAGGATATCTACATATCCGTACTGTTAAGCTTGCCTTCCATGCCAAGGAGAGTCCCATCCGGACACGGGATGAAGTCTTCAATCTTGCATCTTCATAGTCCAATAGTCCGGCCAAAGGATATAGTCCGGCTGTCCGGATACCCCTTAATCCAGGACTCCCCCAGTAGCCCCTGAACCAAGCTTCAATGACGATGAGTCCGGCGCATAGATTGTCTTCGGCATTGCAAGGCGGGTTCCTCCTCCGAATACTTCATAGAAGATTTTGAACACGAGGATCGTGTCCGGCTCTGCAAAACAAGTTCCACATACCACCGTAGAGAGAATAATATTTCCATAAATCTAATCTGCTGACGTACCCCGTAGTGTGACATCACACCACAGCCAGGTCTTTATTCGAATCGTTTTTCATAACCAATCTCAGCGTGTTTCGCGAGGCGGTTTCCTTGGCACGTCTTGTCGAAGCAGAGATCATGTCCCCTTTATTACGGGATTCTCATCAATACGGACGTGGGTAACCCAACCGTGCCTATTGGTAGGACTCCTAGATCTTAGGCAAGTCCCAAACGGCCACGAGGAGGACGCTTGATATTCACCCTCTTTATAAAGGGGACAAGGCTTTTTCTTTTTTCCCTCTCGTGCTCAATCAAATCCTTCCCCCGCCTCGAGTTCTAACACCCAAAACTCAGGTCAGGTGCTTCGGACCTTCAACTATGTCCGGATCCAACCTTCAAGGTCGGTGGATGCCTTCCTCCGTCACGGAGGAGGACATCAAGAGGTTGAGAGAGGCCAGATATCTGACCGCCGAAATTTCGCATCGGCTGCCCGCCCGAGGGCAGGTCGTCCCTACTCCCGAACCCAACGAGAGCGTCGTGTTCGTCTCCCACTTCCTCCGAGGACTAGGCCTCGCTCTGGATCCCTTTGTTAGGGGTCTTATGTTCTATTATGGGCTAGATTTTCACGATCTGGCCCCGGATTCCCTTCTTCACATTTCGTCATTTATTGTCGTATGTGAGGCCTTCCTCCGCATTACCCCTCACTTCGGCCTGTGGCTCAAGACCTTCGATGTGAAGCCGAAGATGATCGAGGGGCAGCACGCAGCGTGCGGAGGCGCTTTAATAAGCAAAATTGCTGACGCTCCATGGCCTGAGGGTAGCTTCCCAGAGGTGTCCGGATTGTGGCAGCGGGAGTGGTTCTACATCACAGCTCCCGAAGTGCCAAGTGGGTAGCTGCCCCCACCTTTCGCTCAGGCCCCCCACCACAACTGACGTCATGGATCAGCAGGGGGCTGAGCTGGGGTCCAGCCAAGGACGTGCCAATACTGCAAAGCCGTATCCGAGATCTCTTTGAGAGAGATTTCAGTCTGGTTATGGTAGTGCAAGTTATGCTAGTTCGTCGAGTCCAGCCTTGCAAACGCCGGCCCCTTCGCATGTGGGAATTCAACCCGGAAGGACCGCGAGCTATTCAACACTTCCTTGGCATGACGCCCGAGGAGATGTACAAATTGTTCTTCGGACCACAAATAATGTGTCCGGACATCACTGAGGATGCAGGTCTGAGCTGCAATCGCCCGGATACCCAAGTAAGTAGCCCCGCATCCGAACACACTGTCCGTTTGTTTATCGCAACGTCGCCCTAAAAAAGCCGCTCTTTGACCAGGATTGGATAGCGAAGGCAAAGTTGATCAGGTGTCCGGCCCCCTCCCTGAGACATCACCAAATCCCGTGCTAACCAGGATGCTGGAGATCGCGCCTTATCAAGCGCCCTCAGGAGAAGATAAAGGGGGGGACAAGGAGGCTAGCGCCTCCGCGAAGGAGGTTAACCGGGGAGGAGGAACTGAAACTTCCTCTCCCCAGGGAAGGAAGAGGAACGCCTCTGAGGACCCGGAGACCACGTCTCCAAACGGGGGAAGAAATCTTCGCCGGAGGGTCCTGCCCTGGGGGATACCCCGGCCGCACTATGCCCTCAAGGGGATCAGCCCTCCACCGAGCTGTAAGTAAAAGGGTACTTAATAATGAAAATATCTCGCCTTACTTCTGAGGAAAATAACCGAAGCATTTATCTTGCAGTTCGGATCTTAGCCCTTCTCAGCAGAGCTCGTCTTCAGGGGATCTTCTTCCAGAGATGATGGAGAGCGAAACGCCTCCCCCTGCCATACCGCCTCATGAGGCGGGCGACCCCGAGGTGTCGTCACGGAGGGTTTCTCCCGATCCGGCAAGGCCAGAAGGTAATCCTATGGCCACCCGAAGTCCTCAGTATCCGGCTCTTGAAGAGGGCAATCGAAAGAGTCCGGCACCGTCTGGTGTACGGTCGGACGTACTGAGGGATCTGCTAGAGCAAGCGGCTATCTCAGAAGAGCACCACAGTTGATGGGTACGGTGATTGAAAGGATTTCGTCCGCCGAAAGCGGGTTGCATGAAGCCTTTATGAGTCTACTGACGAGTTTTGAGGTATGCTAAATGATGTACATTTTTGATAGTACCGCACATTTTTAGATGTGCCCTGTGTAGATAGTAGCCCCTGAGACTCTGGGGGGCTGTCGAAGACGACAGCGCACAAAGGATCATAGTCCCAGGAATAATCGTGCCGCCTTAATATGCAGGTGGCGGAGGGTCCGGTGGCCAGCCGGACTGATGAGTTTGCCGAGCTAAAGCGGCAGCTTGACGTGGCAGACGCCGACATCGTACTTGTCAACAAGCGGCTTGACGAGGCATAGGGTATGTGATTCCTCCGGTGACACATGGGAAGAGGAGCATGATGCCAGTATCTATAACATGTGTGTGAATGCAGATGAAGCTGCGGCCGTGGAGAACCTTCGGGCGGAACTTGCCCGAGCCAAAGAACAAGCCAGGAAAAGCGATGCGGCTGCCCTAAAGGCAATCGAGGAGCTGAAAGCTAAACATGCTGCTCACTGCCAAAGCAAGGAGGAAATAGCCAGGATGGCTGTGGAATTGAAGAACGCCGCTGACCGTTACGAGCTTCTTGAAAAGGAAGATCGAGCGAAGAGGACAGACCTGGAGAAGGCCACGATGGCGACCAAAGACACCCGCTCTGCAATGAGAGCGATGAAGGAGGAGCTGCGTCAAGCCGAGGATATCGCGGTTGGGAAGCCCTTTATGCTGCGGATGAAGTATGGAGATCCTCGGTACGCCCCTTTGGACCGGCTGTGGAGTTCTGCGGACGCATATCTGGACTTAGCGGCAAGTGCTGCCGATGCGGCCGAATACTTCCGAGATCAAAAAGATCGCGAAGTGGAAAAGCTGTTCTGGTCACAATTTAACGTTCCAGAGCGTCCGCTTCCATTGACTGATCGGTTGGCCGAATGGGCCGAGCTGAATAGATTGTCCGGACTCGCCATGAGGTCTGTTGTGGATCATCTGTGGCCGGAAAGGCCAAAGCCGAATAGTTATTTTAGTTTGGTGCAGCAGTTCCTTGGTGTGATGCCGAACATCAACGCGATGAAGAGGTCGGCGTGCGTAGAGGGTGCGCGGATGGCCCTTGCCCATGTGAAGACATACTGGGCGGAGATGGAGGCCACCGCCATTGCAGCCCAAGATTCGGACGAGAGCCGAGTACCTGCCGAGCACTACTTTCGAGAAGTTCTTGAGGGCGCTCGTTCGATAGAAGCGCAGTGCTCGAAGAATATTATGTTCTAATGACATGTATTCCCATTGAAAAACAATGTTTTATTGAGTTTATCAAGGCTGTTTTTATACTTTTGCCCGAAAGTACTATGATGCCTCATGTGCGGCCATTTATGTATATATGTATATAACCTGAAAGATGGCAGTCGTTGGCTTCAGGCCCCACACATATAATGCGGGGGTGCTCGCAGAAGACGCATGTTCACACTTGATCCAACGTCTTGGTCCATTAAGGAGGTGATAGCGCAGCGAACTAGGCAATCGGACTATAATGCTTTAACACTTTCACTTAGCCAGAGGAGTTTGACAGTGGGGCTACTATATAGCCCCTGGTGGCTCCGCGCTCATCCGAATTCGGGGCGCGTACATGCCTGGCCGGGAAACGGCCCTTCGTTAAGGCGGAGGAATCCCGAAGATTCCGCTAGGTCATCGAGTGGTTGACCAGTCTCACGCTATATCATGACAGTCAGTTTTCGGCTTTCTCTACTGAGGTGCTCGTCCGGATGAACCAGGGCACAATCGTAGTAGTTCTCCTGGTGCCGCCCTAGCCGATAGAGCGGAACGTAAGGCAGCAAAACACAGGAGCCGGGCAAACCCAACATTTGACCAAAGACATGATTCGGAGCTGATGCATATAAGGCCAAACTCGCGACGCCGAACACTCCCTAAGGTATTCGGTCTTTATGATGTAAACCGGGCTAAACAGTGCCCTTTGTAATAAGCCCCTGGTGTCCAGGTACGTGCAATATTCTGACGTGGCCACATGCCAATACGTCAGCATCCTTCTCAGTTGTACTGAGAATCCGGGGGATGTGTATCAACAAGAGACAGTAAAAAAAGGTTTACGCAGGGTCTTAATCTAAAAATAATCCTTGGAACGGGTCCCTGCTGCACGTCTGCGCCTGTGTCTCCGTTGTGCCGTATCCTGGACGGGTGTAGCACGATGGTCATCTGAAAAAGAGAGGAACTTAGTTGAAAAGTTGTCGTGCAAAAGGTAGGTTATACTAAATAAACCATGTATAGTTCCAGATGAGTAAAGTTGAGCCTAATTGTCACTTGTTCACACGCGTTGAGCCCCTTGTATTGTTGTAGGGGTATAGCCATCAAACCTGTATCAATTATATATAGCTACACCGGACTCGTCTAACCGTGTCCGTGGTCTTAACGACCTGTCAGATGCTCTAGTTGGTGAGGCCGTCTAGTGTGCGGCTGCCAAGGCAGCCGCACGGTCTTCCGCGCGCAAGGAGCGCTCAATATTTCCATTTACTGTAATGATGCCACGTGGACCGGGCATCTTAAGCATGAGAGAAGCGTAATGCGGTATTGCGTTAAAGCGAGCGAAAGCTTCGCGTCCGAGTAGTGCTTGATAGCCACTTTGGAATGGAGCGATGTGGAAGGTTAACTTTTTGTTGCGGAAGTTATCGGGAAAGCCGAATATAACCTCTAGTAGGAGGGAGCCTGTACAATGGTCTTCTGGGCCTGGCGTTACTCCTTTAAAGGTAGTATTGCTATGGCTGATTTTTGTTGGGTCTATCCCCATTTTGCGGACTGTGTCCTGATATATCAGGTTTAAACTACTGCCGCCGTCCATCAGGACTCGTGTGAAGTGGTATCCATCAATTATTGGGTCTAACACCAAGGCAGCCCATCCTGCATGCCGGATACTTGCCGAGTAATCCCGATGGTCAAAGGTGATCGGTTTGGACGACCAGTGGCAGAACTCCGCGGTGATAGGCCCTGGGGCATGTGTCTCTAGGAGTGCCGCTTTGTTTCTCCCCTTCATCACGTGTAACACGTTTACTGTTTTGACTTCTGGTGGGAATTTCTTCTGTTCCCCAGTGCTTTGCTTGCGAGGCTCGTCCTCGTCTTCGCTTGGTGTATCCTGCCCCTTGTGTTCGGCGTTGAGTTTGCCGGACTGCTTGAAGACCCAACATTCTCTATGGGTATGATTTGCAGGTTTATCGGGGGTGCTGTGGATCTGACATAGTTTGTCCAGAATCTTGTTCAGGCTGGACAGTTCGTCTCTGTTGCCTTTGGAGGGCAGCTTTTGCTGACCTGGCCGAGAGCTTCTGAATCCGGCGTTTACCGCCGTGCTCTTCGGGCTGTCTTCTTTATTCCGGCGCTTGTTTTTGCTGCGTCGTGGCTTCCCGTTTCCGTCCCTGACTTCGGATGTACTTGGGTCGCTGGTGCTGCATCGGGCTAACCAGCTGTCCTCGCCCGCGCAAAAGCGGGTCATGAGGCTTGTTAATGCTGCCATTGTTCTCGGCTTTTCTTGGCCGAGGTGTCTGGCAAGCCATTCGTCTCGAACGCTGTGCTTGAAAGCTGCTAAGGCTTCGGCGTCCGGACAGTCGACTATTTGGTTCTTTTTAGTGAGAAACCTGTTCCAAAGCTTTCGGGCTGACTCTCCGGGCTGTTGAGTTATATGACTTAAATCGTCTGCATCCGGTGGTCGGACATAGGTCCCTTGAAAATTTGCCCGAAAAGCGTCTTCGAGCTCTTCCCAGCTTCCAATGGAGTTTTCGGGGAGGCTTTTAAGCCAGTGCCGAGCTGGCCCTTTGAGCTTGAGGGGTAAGTACTTGATAGCATGGAGATCGTCTCCTCGAGCCATGTGGATATGGAGGATGTAGTCCTCAATCCAGACCCCAGGGTCTGTCGTTCCGTCGTACGCCTCTATGTTTACGGGTTTGAATCCCTCTGGAAATTCATGGTCCAGCACCTCATCGGTGAAACATAGGGGGTGTGCGGCACCCCTGTATTTGGGTGTACCATGGTGTTCGGATTTTTGTTGTGTTGCATTGCGTGCTGGAGCGCGCTTGCTTGGCCCATAGATGGATCTGGTTGCGCTGTCCTTTTGATGCGAGCCCTCACGTGGATCATGTACTGGCTTGTGTGCGACATCGTTTGCCGCTCTATGTTGGCCACGAGGTCGTCTATCCGACCGGATGGCTGTTTTGTTTTTTGATTGCGGGGGATCTAAGGCCTCCTCATCGAATTCAGGTAGCAGCTTTCGCTTCGGGTAGCTCTTTGTGTGGCGACTACCGCCGTACTTTGCTGCAGTGTTGAGTACTTCACTCCATCTAATTCTGAGTGTGTCTTGTGCAGCCCTGAGCCTTTGCTTCTGCTTTTTCAGACTCCTCGCAGTGGCAACAAGTCTTTGATGGGTACTTTATTGCTGTGGGTGCCTGTCCGGTGTGATGTCGTCCAGACTGTTATCTTCGCCAGGGTCAGGTTGTTCGGTTTGATTCTCCGTGTTGCTATGGTCGGACGGTGGTTCAATGCCGTGTTTGTCGTCCGCTGGCTCACCCTGCTCTATAGCTGGGTCTATATGATCATTGTTTCTGCCGAGGCGGGATTTGGAGCGGCGCTTACGCCGCCGCTTTGACTGCTTCTCGAGGGAACGATCCTTCGCTGCGTCCTTCCGTTCCTCGCCGTCGTTTTCTTTGGGTGTGTCCACCATGTATACATCATATGATGAAGTGGGCATCCAGTGCCCTATGGGCAGTGGCTCCTGTTTGTCTCCTACATCGTCGTCCATACCGTCGATGTCTTCGGAGTCGAAGGCGAGAGTGTCGGTCAAATCATCGACAGTGGCTACTAAGTGGGTGGTGGGTGGGCGGCGAATTTCTTCGTCGTCCGCATCCTGATCTGGCCGGCCATAGTTCGGCCAGGACTCTCCTGACAAGGAGAGAGACCTTAATGAGTTCAATATGTCGCCAAAGGGCGAGTGCTGAAGGATATCCGCGGAGGTGAACTCCATGATCGGCGCCCAGTTGGATTCGATAGGCACGGGCGCAGGTGGTTCGGAGTCCGTGGTCGGGGAAGAATCCGGCAGTTCGGCGTCACGGCTCCCGTGAAGGGTAAGGTCGATACTCGGCTCGATCGCCCCTGAGAATGCGGCCTCTGTGGCGGGGTCTATCCACCCGTCCATGGATGGCGCAATTGGCTCCGGATTGAGGGTCGGAGCGGTTGCCGGTGCGGTCTCCTAAACACTGTCCGATGGTAGAGCTAAATCATGCTCATCGTGACCGTGCGGCGCACTCGGCAGGGGCTCAAATCCGTCGAAGATCAAGTCTCCGCAAATCTCGGCCGTGTAGTTTAAGCTTCCAAACCTGACCTGGTGGCCAGGGACATAACTCTCGATCCGCTCCATATGGCCAAGCGAGTTGGCCCGTAGTGCGGAGCCGCCAGATACACAGATCTATCAGAGGAGAAAAGTCTCATCTCGGACTGCATCGCTATCGATGATTGAAGGAGCCATCCAGCCTAACAATGACGACACAGAGGAATTCTCAATGAAAGCACCAATGTCGGTGTCAAAACCGGCGGATCTCGGGTAGGGGGTCCCGAACTGTGCGTCTAGGCGGATAGTAACAGGAGACGGGGGACACGATGTTTTTACCCAGGTTCGGGCCCTCTTGATGGAGGTAAAACCCTACTCCTGCTTGATTGATCTTGATGATATGAGTATTACAAGAGTTGATCTACCACGAGATCGAAGAGGCTAAACCCTAGAAGCTAGCCTATGGTATGATTGTTGTTGTTGGTCCTACGGACTAAACCCTCCGGTTTATATAGACACCGGAGGGGGCAAGGGTTACACATAGTCGGTTACAAGGAAGGATATCTACATATCCATACTACCAAGCTTGCCTTCCAAGCCAAGGAGAGTCCTATCTGGACACGGGACGAAGTCTTCAATCATGTATCTTCATAGTCCAACAGTCCGGCCAAAGGATATAGTCCGGCTGTCCGGATACCCCCTAATCCAGGACTCCCTCAATGATCTAGGAGTAGATCACTGGACAGCGGTCAAAATTATCCTTAGTGAAATAAGGTTATGTTTCTCGATTATGGAAGTGACAAAAAGGTTTGTCGTAAAGGGTTACGTCGATGCAAATTTTGACACTGATCTAGATGACTCTAAATATCAATCTGGATACATATTGGAAGTGGGAGCAATTAGCTAGAGTAGCTCCATGCAGAGCATTGTTGACATAGAAATTTGCAAAATACATACGGATCTGAATGTTGCAGACCCGTTGACTAAACTTCTCTCACAAGCAAAACATGATCACACCTTAGTACTCTTTGGGTGTTAATCACATAGCAATGTGAACTAGATTATTGACTCTAGTAAACCCTTTGGGTGTTGGTCACATGACGATGTGAACTATGGGTGTTAATCACATGGTGATGTGAACTATTAATGTTAATCACATGGCGATGTGATCTAGATTGTTGACTCTAGTGCAAGTGGGAGACTGAAGGAAATATGCCCTAGAGGCAATAATAAAGTTATTATTTGTTTCCTTATTTCATGATAAATGTTTATTATTCATGCTAGAATTGTATTAACCGGAAACATAATACATGTGTGAATACATAGACAAACAGAGTGTCACTAGTATGCCTCTACTTGACTAGCTCGTTGATCAAAGATGGTTAAGTTTCCTAACCATAGACATGAGT
Organism: Triticum aestivum; assembly: GCF_018294505.1. Taxonomy (NCBI): domain Eukaryota; kingdom Viridiplantae; phylum Streptophyta; class Magnoliopsida; order Poales; family Poaceae; genus Triticum; species Triticum aestivum. The sequence goes on along the minus strand of NC_057797.1, from coordinate 560,967,111 downwards.
TGTCATTTGATTAATGGGATCACATCATTAGGAGAATGATGTGGTTGACTTGACCCATTCCGTTAGCTTAGCACTTGATCGTTTAGTTTGTTGTTGTTGCTTTCTTCATGACTTATACATGTTCCTATGACTATGAGATTATGCAACCCCCGTTTACCGAGGAACACTTTGTGTGCCACCAAACGTCACAACGTAACTGGGTGATTATAAAGGTGCTCTACAGGTGTCTCCGAAGGTACTTGTTGGGTTGGCGTATTTCGAGATTAGGATTTGTCACTCTGATTGTCGGAGAGGTATCTCTGGGCCCACTCGGTAATGCACGCCTTGCAAGCATTGCAACTAATGAGTTAGTTGCGGGATGATGTATTACAGAATGAGTAAAGAGACTTGCCGGTAATGAGATTGAACTAGGTATTGAGATACCGATGATCGAATCTCGGGCAAGTAACATACCGATGACAAAGGGAACAACATATGTTGTTATGCGGTCTGACCGATAAAGATCTTCGTAGAATATGTAGGAGCCAATATGGGCATCTAGGTCCCGCTATTGGTTATTGACCAGAGAGGTGTCTCGGTCATGTCTACTGATATGTCTCCAATGTAACTATAATTTTTGATTGCTCCATGCTATATTATCTACTGTTTTGGACTATATTGGGCTTTATTTTGCACTTTTATATTATTTTTGGGACTAACCTATTAACCGGAGGCCCAGCCCAGAATTGTTGTTTCTTGCCTATTTCAGTGTTTCGAAGAAACGGAATATCAAACGGAGTCCAAACGGAATGAAACCTTCGGGAACGTGATTTTCTCACCGAACGTGATCCAGGAGACTTGGACCCTATGCCAAGGCATCAGAGAGGCGGTCACGAGGGTGGGGGCCGCCCCCCTAGGGCGCGCCCCCCTGCCTCGTGGGCCCCTCAGAGCTCCACCGACGTACTTCTTCCTCCTATATATACATACGTACCCCCAAACGATCAGAAGAGGAGCCAAAAACCTAATTCCACCGCCGCAACTTTCTGTATTCACGAGATCCCTTCTTGGGGCCTGTTCCGGAGCTCCGCCGGAGAGGGTCGTCATCACGGAGGGCTTCTACATCATCATAGCCTCTCCGATGAAGTGTGAGTAGTTTACCTCAGACCTTCGGGTCCATAATTAGTAGCTAGATGGCTTCTTCTCTCTTTTTGGATCTCAATACAAAGTTCTCCCCCTCTCTTGTGGAGATCTATTCAATGTAATCTTCTTTTTGCGGTGTGTTTGTTGAGACCGATGAATTGTGGGTTTATGATCAAGTCTATCTATGAATAATATTTGAATCTTCTCTGAATTCTTTTATGCATGATTGGTTATCTTTGCAAGTCTCTTCGAATTATCCGTTTGGTTTGGCCAACTAGATTGGTAGTTCTTGCCATGGGAGAAGTGCTTAGCTTTGGGTTCGATCTTGCGGTGTCCTTTCCCAGTGACAGAAGGGGCAGCAAGGCACGTATTGCATTGTTGCCATCGAGGATAACAAGATGGGGTTTATTTCATATTGCATGAATTTATCTCTCTACATCATGTCATCTTGCTTAAGGCGTTACTCTATTTTTAACTTAATACTCTAGATGCATGCTGGATAGCGGTCGATGAGTGGAGTAATAGTAGTAGATGCAGAATCGTTTCGGTCTACTTGTCACGGATGTGATGCCTATATACATGATCATGCCTAGATATTCTCATAACTATGCTCAATTCTGTCAATTGCTCAACAGTAATTTGTTCACCCACCGTAGAATACTTATGCTCTTGAGAGAAGCCACTAGTGAAACCTATGGCCCCCGGGTCTATTCTCATCATATTAATCTCCATCACTTTAATCTTGTTTTGCTTTTTACTTTGCCTTTACTTTTCACTTTGCATTTCTATACCAAAAATACCAAAAATATTATATCTATCAGATCTCACTCTCGTAAGTGACCGTGAAGGGATTGACAACCCCTAATCGCGTTGGTTACGAGTAGCTATCGTTTTGTGCAGGTACGAGGGACTTGAGCGTGGCCTCCTACTGGATTGATACCTTGGTTTTCAAAAACTAAGGGAAATACTTACGCTACTCTGCTGCATCATCCCTTCCTCTTCGGGGAAATCCAACGCAAGCTCAAGAGGTAGCAAGAAGGATTTTTGGCGCCGTTGCCGGGGAGTCTACGCAAAAGTCAACATACCAAGTACTCATCACAATCCCTATCTCTCGCATTACATTATTTGCCATTTGCCTCTCGTTTTCCTCTCCCCCACTTCACCCTTATCATTTTATTCGCCCTCTCTCTCTCTATCCTCCCTCTCTATTTGCCTCTTTTGCCCTTTTGCCCTTTGTTTGCTCGTGTGTTGGATTGCTTGTTTGTCACGATGGCTCAAGATACTACCAAATCGTGTGACTTCACCAATACTAATAATAATGATTTCCTTAGCACTCCGATTGCTCCTCTTGCTAATACTGAATCTTGTGAAATCAATACTGCTTTGTTGAATCTTGTTATGAAAGATCAATTCGCTGGCCTTCCTTGTGAAGATGCCGCTACTCATCTGAATAGCTTCGTTGATTTATGTGATATGCAAAAGAAAAAATATGTCGATAATGATGTCGTTAAATTGAAGCTATTTCCTTTTTCTCTTAGGGATCGTGCTAAAGCCTGGTTTTCGCCTTTGCCTAAAAATAGTATTGACTCTTGGAACAAGTGCAAAGATGCTTTTATCTCTAAGTATTTCCCTCCCGCTAAGATCATCTCTCTTAGAAACGATATTATGAACTTTAAGAAACTTGATCAAGAACATGTTGTACAAGCTTGGGAGAGAATGAAATTAATGATACATAATTTCCCTACTCATGGTTTGAATTTGTGGATGATTATACAAAATTTTTATGCGGGATTGAATTTTGCTTCTAGAAATCTTTTAGATTCGGCCGTGGGAGGCACTTTTATGGAAATCACTTTAGGAGATGCTACTAAACTCCCAGATAATATTATGGTTAATTATTCTCAATGGCGTACTATAAGATTTTCTAATAAAAAAGTGCATGCGATAGAAGAAATCGGTGTTTTGAGTGGAAAGATGGATGAACTTATGAAATTATTTGCTACTAAGAGTGTTTCTTATGATCCTAATGATATGCCTTTGTCTACTTTGATTGAGAATAACAATGAATCTATGGATGTGAATTTTGTTGGTAGGAATAATTTTGTTAACAACGCTTATAGAGGGAATTTTAATCGTAGGCCATATCCTAGTAATCCTTCTAATAATTATGGGAATTCCTACAACAACTCTTATGGAAATTATAATAAGATTCCCTCTGAATTTGAGAATAGTGTTAAAGATTTTATGAATTCACAAAAGAATTTTAATGCTTTGCTTGAAGAGAAATTTCTTAAAGTTGATGATTTGGCTAGGAACGTTGATAGAATTTCTCTTGAGGTTGATTCTTTAAAGCTTAGATCTATTCCTCCTAAGCATGATATCAATGAGTCTCTCAAAGCCATGAGAATTTCCATTGATGAGTGCAAGGAAAGAACCGCTAGGATGCGTGCTTCCAAAGATGCCTTTATTAAAGCGTGTTCTTCCAATTCCTATGAAAATCAAGATGAAGATATAAAAGTTATTGATGTGTCTCCTATTAAATCTTTGTTTTGCAATATGAATCTTGATGAAACTGAATATGATCTGCCTTTACCTAGAAGGCGTTCTAAAAATTCGGAGTATCTAGATCTTTATGATGAAATTGATGAAAGTGGGATTGAAAGAAATAAAAATCTAGATGTTGCTAAACCCACTATATTGGATTTCAAGGAATTTAATTATTAAAGTTGCTCTTTAATTGATTGTATTTCCTTGTTGCAATCCATGCTAAATTCTCCACATGCTTATAGTCAAAAGAAAGCCTTCACCGAACATATTGTTGATGCCTTGATGCAATCTTATGAAGAAAAACTTGAGTTGAAAGTTTCTATCCCTAGAAAACTCTATGATGAGTGGGAACCAACTACTAAAATTAAAATTAAAGATCATGAGTTTTATGCTTTGTGTGATTTGGGTGCTAGTGTCTCTACTATTCCCAAGACTTTGTGTGATTTGCTAGATTTCCGTAATTTTGATGATTGCTCTCTAAACTTGCATCTTGCGGATTCTACTATTAAGAAACCTATGGGAAGGATTAATGATGTTCTTATTGTTGCAAATAGGAATTATGTGCCTGTAGATTTCATTGTTCTTGATATAGATTGCAATCCTTCTTGCCCTATTATTCTTGGTAGACCTTTCCTTAGAACGGTTGGTGCGATTATTGATATGAAGGAAGGGAATATTAGATTTCAATTTACATTAAAAAAGGGCATGGAACACTTTCCAAGAAAGAAAATAAAATTGCCATATGAAACTATCATGAGAGCCACTTATGGATTGCCTACCAAAGATGGCAATACCTAGATCTATCCTCGCTTTTATGCCTAGCTAGGGGCGTTAAACGATAGCGCTCGTTGGGAGGCAACCCAATTTTATTTTTATTCCTTGCTTTTTGCTCCTGTTTAGTAATAAATAAATTATTTAGACTCTGTTTTGGTTTTGTTTTTTGTGCTTATTAGTGTTTGTGCCAAGTAGAACCGTTGGGAAGACTTGGGGAAAGTCTTGTTGAACTTGCTGTAAAAAACAGAAACTTTAGCGCTCACGAGAACTGCTGTCATTTTTATTTGAAGAGTGTTATTTAGTTAATTCTTGTTGAAGATGATTAATAGATAAATTCCTCGCGTCCAGCAATTTATTTTAGAATGTTTGGGGTTCCAGATCTTGCGCTAGCTACATATTACTACAGACTGTTCTGTTTTTGACAGATTCTGTTTTTCGTGTGTTGTTTGCTTATTTTGATGAATCTATGGCTAGTAAAATAGTTTATAATCCATATAGAAGTTGGAATACAGTAGGTTTAACACCAATATAAATAAAGAATGAGTTCATTACAGTACCTTGAAGTGGTCTTTTGTTTTCTTTCGCTAACGGAGCTCACGATTATTCTACTTTAAATTTTGTGTTGTGAAGTTTTCAAGTTTTGGGTGAATTCTTTTGATGGATTATGGAACAAGGAGTGGCAAGAGCCTAAGCTTGGGGATGCCCATGGCACCCCCAAGATAATCCAAGGACATCAAAAAGTCAAAGCTTGGGGATGCCCCGGAAGGCATCCCCTCTTTCGTCCTCTTCCATCGGTAATTTACTTGGAGCTATATTTTTATTCACCAACATGATATGTGTTTTGCTTGGAGCGTCTTGTATTATTTTTGTCTTTGTGTTTTAGTATGCCACAATCATCCTTGCTGTACACACCTTTTGAGAGAGCCATACATGAATTAAAATTTTATAGAATACTCTATGTGCTTCACTTATATCTTTTGAGCATTATAGTTTTGCTCTATGTGCTTCACTTATATCTTTTTGAGCTATGTAGTTTTGCTCTATGTGCTTCACTTATATCTTTTGAGCATTATAATTTTGCTCTATGTGCTTCACTTAGATCTTTTAGAGCACGGTGGTGGATTTGTTTTAAAGAAACTATTGATCTCTCATGCTTCACTTAAATTATTTTGAGAGTCTCTCAATAGCATGGTAATTTGCTTAATAATAATATGCTTGGTATTCAAGATTTGTGAAACTTTCTTTTTGGGTGTGTTGAATACTAAGAAAAGATTGAAGCATGATAATTGTTTTGAGATATGGAGGTGATAATATTAAAGTCATGCTAGTTGAGTAGTTGTGAATTTAAAGAATACTTGTGTTAAAGTTTGTGATTACCGTAGCATGCACGTATGGTGAACCGTTATGTGATGAAGTCGGAGCATGATTTATTTATTGATTGTCTTCCTTATGAGTGGCGGTCGGGGACGAGCGATGGTCTTTTCCTACCAATCTATCCCCCTAGGAGCATGCGCGTAATACTTTGCTTTGATAACTTCTAGATTTTTGCAATAATTATATGAGTTCTTTATGACTAATGTTGAGTCCATGGATTATACGAACTCTCACCCTTCCACCTTTGCTAGCCTCTCTAATACCGCGCACCTTTCGCCGGTATCATACACCTACCATATACCTTCCTCAAAACAGCCACCATACCTACCTATCATGGCATTTCCATAGCCATTCCGAGATATATTGCCATGCAACTTTCCACCGTTCTGTTTATCATGACACATTCATCATTGTCATATTGCATATCCCGGTACACCGCCGGATGCATTCATATAGAGTCATATTTTGTTCTAAGTATCGAGTTGTAATTGTTGAGTTGTAAGAAAAATAAAAGTGTGATGATCATCATTATTAGAGCATTGTCCCAGCGAGTAAAGGATAATGGAGACTATGATTCCCCCACAAGTCGGGATGAGACTCCGGATGAAAAATAAATAAAAGAGGCCAAAGAAGCCCAAATAAAAAGAGGCCATAAAAAAGAGAAAAGGACCAAACAAAAAATGAGAGAAAAAGAGAGAAGGGACAATGTTACTATCCTTTTACCACACTTGTGCTTCAAAGTAGCACCATGATCTTCATAGTAGAGAGTCTCTCATGTTATCACTTTCATATACTAGTGGGAATTTTACATTATAGAACTTGGCTTGTATATTCCAATGATGGGCTTCCTCAAATTGCCCTAGGTCTTCATGAGAAAGCAAGTTGGATGCACACCCACTTAGTTTCTTTTGATGAGCTTTCATATACTTATAGCTCTAGTGCATCCGTTGCATGGCAATCCCTACTCACTCACATTGATATCTATTGATGGGCATCTCCATAGCCCGTTGATACGCCTAGTTGATGTGAGGTTATCTTATCCTTTTTGTCTTCTCCACAACCACCATTCTATTCCACCTATAGTGCTATATCCCTGGCTCACGCTCATGTATTGCGTGAAGATTGAAAAAGTTAGAGTATGAAACAATTGCTTGGCTTGTCATCGGGGTTGTACATGATTTAAATACTTTGTGTGGTGAAGATAGAGCATAGCCAGACTATATGATTTTGTAGGAATAACTTTCTTTGGCCATGTTATTTTGAGAAGACATAATTGCTTTGTTAGTATGTTTGAAGTATTATTATTTTTATGTCAATATAAACTTTTGTCTTGAATCTTTCGAATCTGAATATTCATATCACAATTAAGAAGATTTGCATTGAAATTATGCCAAGTAGCACTCCGCATCAAAAATTCTCTTTTTATCATTTACCTACTCAAGGACGAGCAGGAATTAAGCTTGGGGATGCCTGATACGTCTCCAACGTATCTATAATTTTTGATTGCTCCATGCTATATTATCTACTGTTTTGGACTATATTGGGATTTATTTTCCAATTTTATATTATTTTTGGGACTAACCTATTAACCGGAGGCCCAGCCCAGAATTGTTGTTTTTTTGCCTATTTCAGTGTTTCGAAGAAACGGAATATCAAACGGAGTCCAAACGAAATGAAACCTTCGGGAACGTGATTTTCTCACCGAACGTGATCCAGGAGACTTGGACCCTACACCAAGGCATCAGAGAGGCGGTCACGAGGGTGGGGGGCGCCCCCCAGGGCGCGCCCCCTGCCTCGTGGGCCCCTCGGAGCTCCACCGACGTACTTCTTCCTCCTATATATACATACGTACCCCCAAATGATCAGAAGAGGAGCCAAAAACCTAATTCCACCGCCGCAACTTTCTATATCCATGAGACCCATCTTGGGGCCTGTTCCGGAGTTCCGCCGGAGAGGCTCGTCATCACGGAGGCCTTCTACATCATCATAGCCTCTCCGATGAAGTGTGAGTAGTTTACCTCAGACCTTCGGGTCCATAGTTAGTAGCTAGATGGCTTCTTCTCTATTTTTGGATCTCAATACAAAGTTCTCCCCCTCTCTTGTGGAGATCTATTCGATGTAATCTTCTTTTTGCGGTGTGTTTGTTGAGAGCGATGAATTGTGGGTTTATGATCAAGTCTATCTATGAATAATATTTGAATCTTCTCTGAATTCTTTTATGCATGATTGGTTATCTTTGCAAGTCTCTTCGAATTATCCGTTTGGTTTGGCCAACTAGATTGGTAGTTCTTGCCATGGGAGAAGTGCTTAGCTTTGGGTTCGATCTTGCGGTGTCCTTTCCCAGTGACAGAAGGGGCAGCAAGGCACGTATTACATCATTGCTATCGAGGATAACAAGATAGAGTTTATTTCATATTGCATGAATTTATCTCTCTACATCATGTCATCTTGCTTAATGCATTACTCTGTTTTTAACTTAATACTCCAGATGCATGCTGGATAGCGATCGATGAGTGGAGTAATAGTAGTAGATGCAGAATCGTTTCGGTCTACTTGTCACAGATGTGATGCCTATATACATGATCATGCCTAGATATTCTCATAACTATGCTCAATTCTGTCAATTGCTCAATAGTAACTTGTTCACCCACCGTAGAATACTTATGCTCTTGAGAGAAGCAACTAGTGAAACCTATGGCCCCGGGTCTATTCTCATCATATTAATCTCCATCACTTTAATCTTGTTTTACTTTTTACTTTGCCTTTACTTTTCACTTTGCATCTCTATACCAAAAATACCAAAAATATTATATGTATCACATCTCACTCTCGTAAGTGACCGTGAAGGGATTGACAACCCCTAATCGCGTTGGTTGCGAGTAGCTATCGTTTTGCGCAGGTACGAGGGACTTAAGCGTGGCCTCCTACTGGATTGATACCTTGGTTCTCAAAAACCGAGGGAAATACTTACGCTACTCTACTGCATCATCCCTTCCTCTTCGGGGAAATCCAACGCAAGCTTAAGAGGTAGCATCTACATAGTTCTCGAACCTGTAGGGTCCACACGCTTAATGTTCGTTGACGATATAGTACTATGAGTTATGTATTTTAATGGCCGAATGTTGTTCGGAGTTCTGGATAAGATCACGGACATAACGAGGAACTCCAGAATGGTCCGGAGATAAAGATTGATATATGGGATAATAGTGTTTGGACTCCAGAAGGGTTCCGGAATTCACCGGAAGGGGTTCCGGATGTTTCCCGAAATGTTTGGGTACGAGAACACTTTATTTGGGCCAAAGGGGAAGCCCACAAGGTTTTTCCAAAGCGCAAAAGGAATTTTTGCGGAGTCCAGGGGCCAGACGCTAGGGTCCCTGGCGTCTGGGTCCAGACGCCGGGAACCCTAGCGTCTCGCCCTGGAGTCCGAGAAGGACTCTTGCCTTTCGGGTGAAACCGACTTTGTGGATGTTTTTACTCCAAGTTTCGACCCCAAGGCTCAACATATAAATAGAGGGGTAGGGCTAGCACCCAAGACACATCAAGAAACACCAAGCCATGTGCCGGCAACCCTGTCCCCTCTAGTTTATCCTCCGTCATAGTTTTCGTCGTGCTTAGGCGAAGCCCTGCAGAGATTGTTCTTCACCAACACCGTCACCACGCCGTCGGGCTGCCGGAACTCATCTACTACTTCGCCCCTCTTGCTGGATTGAGAAGGCGAGGATGTCACCGAGCCGAACGTGTGCATAACTCGGAGGTGTCGTGCTTTCGGTACTTGGATCGGTCGGATGGTGAAGACGTACGACTACATCAACCGCTATGATATAACGCTTCCGCGAACGGTCTACGAGGGTACGTAGACAACACTATCCCCTCTCGTTGCTATGCATCACCATGATCCTACGTGTGCGTAGGAAATTTTTTGAGATTACTATGTTCCCCAACAGCTATATCCTTCATGGAAAAGATATCTTCAAAGAAAGTCGCATCATTCGACTCCATGACCGTACCCACATGCATGTCAGGTACCATAGATTTTACAACCAAGAATCTATAACCAATGCTATGAAATGCATGTCCCAGGAAAACACAATCCATAGTTTTTGGTCCCAGCTTCCGCTTCTTTGGAATTGGCACATTGACTTTCGCCAAACAACCCCAGGTTCGTAGATAAGAGAGCTTTAACATTTTCTTCTCTCATCCCTCGAATGGAGTTATCTCTTTGTTCTTTGTGGGAACTCGGTTTAGGACATGACATGCAGTCAATACCGCCTCCCCCCACCATGCCTTGGAGAGACACGATGTGTCCAACATGGCGTTAACCAAATCAGTTAGAGTACGGTTCTTTCTTTCGGCCACCCCATTTGACTGAGGTGAATCGGTGATACGTCCATTTTGCATCATGCTTTTATATCGATATTTATTGCATTATGGGCTATTATTACACATTATGTCACAATACTTATGCCTATTCTCTCTTATTTTACAAGGTCTACATGAAGAGGGAGAATGCTGGCAGCTGGGATTCTGGGCAGGAAAAGGAGCAAATATTAGAGACCTATTCTACACAGCTCCAAAAGTCCTGAAACTTCACGGAAGTTATTTCCAGAATATATAAAAAATATTGGGCGAAAGAAGTTCCAGAGGGGGCCCACACCCTGGCCACGAGGGTCGGGGGCGCGCCCTACCCCCCTGGGCGCGCCCCCTGCCTCGTGGGCTCCCTGGTGGCCCTCCGATGCCCATCTTATGCTATATGAGGTCTTTCGTCCGAGAAAAAATAATAAGCAAGCTTTGGGGGAAGAAACTCCACCGTCACGAGACGGAACCTTGGCGGAACCAATCTAGGGCTCCGACAGAGCTGTTCTGCCGGGGAAACTTCCCTCCGAGAGGGGGAAATCATCACCATCGTCATCACCAACGATCCTCTCATAGGGAGGGGGTCAATCTCCATCAACATCTTCACCAGCACCATCTCATCTCAAACCCTAATTCATCTCTTGTATCCAGTCTTTGTACACAAACCTCATATTGGTACCTGTGGGTTGCTAGTAGTGTTGATTACTCCTTGTAGTTGATGCTAGTTGGTTTACTTGGTGGAAGATCATATGTTCAGATCCATTATGCATATCAATACCCCTCTGATTATGAACATGAATATGCTTTGTGAGTAGTTACGTTTGTTCCTGAGGACATGGGAGAAGTCTTGCTATAAGTAGTCATGTGAATTTGGTATTCGTTCGATATTTTGATGAGATGTATGTTGTCATCCCTCTAGTGGTGTCGTGTGAACGTCGACTACATGACACTTCACCATTGTTTGGGCCTAGAGGGAGGCATTGGGAAGTAATAAGTAGATGATGGGTTGCTAGAGTGACAGAAACTTAAACCCTAGTTTATGCGTTGCTTCGTAATGGGCTGATTTGGATCCATATGTTTATGCTATGGTTAGGTTTACCTTAATACTTCTGTTGTAGTTGCGGATGCTTGCAGTGGGGGTTAATCATAAGTGGGATGCTTGTCCAAGTAAGGAAAACACCCAAGCACCGGTCCACCCACATATCAGATTATCAAAGTACCGAACGTGAATCATATAAACGTGACACTAGTGGAATCAGCTACTTTGCCATCTGCCAGCTCTTTGCCATCAGCTAGCGGACGGCAAAGAAGCTCTTTGCCATCAGCTACCAAAAAGCAGACGACAAAGAACTGGCTGATGGCAAAGACCTAATTTGCAATCAGCCAGTTCTTTGCCGTCGGCTAGCAGACGGCAAAGATTCTTTGCCGTCGGCTAGCGGACGGCAAAGAGGGAGGGGCCCCACTGACGAGCTGCTAAAAAACCTAACAGCCCCCCCTCTTTGTCGTCCGCTAGCGGACGGCAAAGAGCAAAAAGGTGGACGACAAAGGGGGGCGGACGGCAAAGAGGGAGGGCCCCACTAACGTTAACGGCCGCGCCCCACCCCGCCCCTCTCTCTTTCTCTCCCCAGTTACTCGCCGCTGCCCCATCGCCCACCACCCTGCCGCCGCCCCAGCGCCCCCCCCGCACCGTCGCCCCACCACCCCGGCGCCGTCCCGACGCCCCCCGCCCCGTCGCCCTCATCGCCCCCGCCGCCCCGCTGCCCTGCCGTCTGGGCGCCGCCACGCCCCGGCGCCCCGGCACCCCCGCGCCCCGGCGCCCCGGCACCCCCGCGCCCCGCCGCCCCGGCCGGGCCCGGCCCCGTCGCCACTGCCGCCCGGCGCCGCCGCTCCAGGCCGCCCGCCCCCCTCCTCCGCCGCCCCAGGCTGCCCCGCCCCCCTCCTCCGCCGCCCCAGGCCGCCCCGCCCCCCTCCTCCACCTAGGTGAGCTCTCTGCCTCCTTTTTTTCTTTTTTCTGTTTTTTTAGTTTTAGGTTTATGTTTTGTTTAGATTTAGTTTTAGATTTAGTTTTAGGATTAGTTTTAGGTTTATAGGTTTAGTTTTAGTTTAGTTTTAGGTTTAGATTTAGTTTTTTCCTTTTTCTGTTTTTTTAGTTTTAGGTTTAGGTTTAGTTTAGTTTTAGGAAAGAAGAAGAAGAGAAAAAGAGGAGAGGAGAAGAAGAAGAGGAGGAGGAGGAGAAGAAAAAAGAAGAAGAGGAAGAAGAAGAAGAAAAAAGAGGAGAGGAGGAGAAGAAGAAGAGGAAAAAGGAAAGGAGGAGGAGGAAGAAGAAGAAGAAGAAGAAGAAGAAGAAGGAAAAAAAGGAAGAAAAGGAAGAAGAGGAAGAAGTGGAAAAGGAAAAAAGGAAAAAAAAACCCGACCCGACACAGTACCCAGACCCCGACCCGGCACCCCGAGACGACACCCCGACCCCGAGACCCCGACCCCGACACCCCGACCCCGAGACCCGACCCCGACACCCCGACCCCGACCCCGACCTCGACCCCGACACCCCGACCCCGAGCCTGACCCGACACCCCGACCCCGACACCCCGACCCCGACCCCGACACCCCAACCCCCCGAGCCTGACCCGACACCCCGACCCCGAGCCTGACCCGACACCACACCCCGACCCCGAAACAACACCCCGACCCCCCGACCCCGAAACAGCACCCTGACCCCGACACGGCACCCCGACACCGACAGGACACCCCGACCCCCGACACCTCCCGTAAAGGTGTTCTTTGGCCTTCCAGAGGCCTACGGGGTCATATATTTGTGAATTATTAGTTAGGTCATATATTTTTCGATTTTGTTATGGAAAACATCATATATAATTGTGTTGATCGTGTAGTTTTAAATGTGCAGTTGTTTCATCGCTGCGAGGTTTGGTGTTCGACGACCTCGCCATGCGTTTGATGAGCTCCGCCCCTTCGTTCGTGGGTGAGCACAAATGACAAGTCCTCCTCCCCCATTAATTATTTGATCTATTCTGATGAAACTTGATAGCTAGCTATATATGTGTCTTGAATCATCAGTATGCGTAACCAATATGTGTCTCCCGTTCGAAAGCGTCATAGTTATAAATATGCATGCATTTGCATATTTATAACCTTGATTCTTTCGATTTGTCCAACGCTATCCATGGACAGCCCGAGTATGTGTAGATTGGGTTCATTTTCCCATATGCTTTGCTCCGGATCCGACGCATAAATTTCGTCAGTGCCTCCCCTGTTGTTCTCCAGGTACACATCCTCTCTGTTTATTGCAGAGATGTGTATCAGGAGAACAGCGGGGAGGTGCTGCCGAAATTTTGCATCGGATCCGGAGCATAGCATGGGAAAATGAACCCAATCTACACATACACGGGTGGGATTAGGACCTATCATTACCTATTAGAGTGTAGGTTGCATGGACGTAATAAAATTGACAAAGTAGATCAGCTGATGAATATATACATGGTGAATTACATATATAATTGTTGTGTGTCCAGTAGCTCTGAAAGTCAAGATGAGTGACCGTGCATGGATGTATACCGGTCACACTGGTCAGAACAAATGGAGCGCTGAATGGTTCACAAAAACCAAGGGGTTTGTGCAAGCCGCATTTGCAAATGGCCAAAAGAAAACCTGGTGCCCCTGTTTCCGGTGCGGCAATTGGGAAAAGAAGACAGAGGCTAAAATGGGCAAACACCTGCAGAAGAGTGGTTTTACGCCCGATTATACAGTGTGGACATTTCATGGTGAGTCTGCCCAACGTGACTGAGCTGAGGTGGATCGTCGTCGCACCGACGAGCATGCTACCGGGATGGAAAACATGGTGCAAGACTATGATGATGCTCGGGATTCGGACGAGGAGATGGAGGAATCTGCAAAGGCCTTCAATGAAATGTTGGAGTCTTCAAAATGTCCGCTCCACGAGCACACTGAGCTTTGTCAGTTGGATGCCATCTCACAAGTAATGGCTCTGAAGGCTCAGTTCAACTTGGGCAGAGAATGCTATGACGCAATTATGACAGTATTTGGACGCTTTCTACCCAAAGGCCATGTAATGCCTGCAAACCTATACCAGTCGGACAAAATCCTCCGTGCACTGAAGATGCCCTATGAGAAGATACATGCCTGTGAGAAAGGATGTGCCTTATTTAGGCTTGACTATGCGGACTTGAACTATTGTCCCATTTGCAAGTCTTCCAGGTATATTGTGGTAGACAACGGTATGGGTGAGAAGACACAGACCAAAATCCCCGTTAGTGTTCTTCGGTATATGCCAATCGTACCAAGAATTCAATGTCTTTTCATGGTCGAAGAGACGGCCAGACAGATGACATGGCACAAAACAGGCAAAAGAACCGAACTAGATGCAGATGGGAATCTGATGATGGTACACACATCGGATGGTGTTGCGTGGAAAAAGTTTGATGAATTACATGCTGACAAAGCGGCAGATCCGAGGCATCCTCGAGTAGGTATCAGCACGGATGGGTTCAGTGTGTTTGGTATGACGGCAGCCCAATACAGTTGTTGGCCCGTATTTGTCTTTCCACTCAATCTCCCCCCGGACAGATTATGCAAAGAAAGAACATTTTCCTGACGTTGATAATTCCAGGACCCAACTAACCGGGGAAAAATATGAATGTGTACATGCAGCCACTTAAGGATGAATTGCAAGAAGCCTGGGATAATGGGTTCAAGACATACGACGCCTTTAGCAAACGGAACTTCATAATGCGTGTCTCGTACATGTACTCGACGCATGACTTGCCGGCGTATGCGCTATTCGTTGGCTGGTGTGTGCATGGAAGGTTCCCGTGCCCCACATGCAAGGGAGCTCTTGAGTTTCGTTGGCTTCAGGCCGGTCGCAAGTTTTCTTGCTTCGACATGCATAGACAGTCCCTGGATCCTCGCCATAAGTTCAGGAAAGACAAGAAGAACTTCATCAGGGGTAGAGTTGTCAAAAAGTCTGCACCACCTGCATTGAAAGGCCAACAGACCCTGGATCAGTTAAACGCTCTCGAGCCAGATCCACAACATCCAGGGTACTTCAAGGGGTATAATACTAAGCACGCGGGGACTCACAAAAGATGCTTATGGGATCTGCCTTACTTCAAAGACCTTCTTTGCCCACACAACATCGACGTGATGCACACTGAGAAGAATATCGCCGAGGCACTTTTTGGTACATTGTTCAACATAGATGGGAAGTCAAAGGATAATACTAAGGCTAGAGTCGATCTGGAGGCGCTATGTGATAGGCCGTTACAAAACATGAAAGAACCGAAAGGAAAGCAGAACTGGACGAAGCCAAAGGCATGGTTCAATCTTGGAAGGCCAGCTATGAGGGAAATTCTCTTGTGGGTGCAACAGTAGTTGATGTTCCCCGATGGGTATGCAGCGAATCTAAAGAGGGGAGCGAATCTTGATAAACTGAAGATATTTGGTCTCAAGAGTCATGATTGGCACATATGGACTGAGCGGGTAATGCCGGTGATGTTGCGTGGCTTCATCCCTGAGGATGAATGGCTAGTACTGGCAGAACTCAGCTATTTCTTCCATGTTCTTTGTGCGAAAGAACTATCGCCTCGCGTGCTAGAAGAAATGGAAGAGTTGGCACCGGAGTTGATCTGCAAGTTAGAGAAGATCTTTCCACCGGGCTTCTTTAATCCAATGCAGCATTTGATTTTGCATCTCCCGACCGAGGCAAGATTGGGGGGCCCGTGCAAAATCGTTGGTGCTAACCAACTGAGAGGATGCAGAAGACGCTTCGAGAAAAATGTAAAAATAAACATAGAATTGAAGCATCGATGGCTGAGGCATTCATCACAGAGGAGGTGGCAAACTTCATAACAGCGCACTACGAAGCCAAAAATAATCATTTGCATAATCCGAAGCCTCGGTACAATGCTGACGAGCCTAAAAAGGGTGGATCCAACCTCAGCCTATTCAAAGGGAATCTCGCACCAGCTAGTGTTTCACATCCAGTATCTTTGGATAACAAAGAATGGCGGACCATTTCATTGTATATATTCAATAACCTGATAGAAGTGCGGCCGTACATCGAGTAAGTTCTCGGTACATTGTTTCGCAACTTCTATTTCCTTTGAACTGCTCTTATTCCTGGATATGTCATACAGTCGATACTCGCCATATTCTCTTATGGAGCAGAGATCCAAAAGGATTCCGTCGAAGAGTATGAGCTTCTCGCAAAGCAAGGAGGCGGCTATCCCGGTTTCATCTCTTGGTTCAAACAAATGGTAATTTCTATTAAACAATTTCATTTCATTCGCTAATTTGTGCATAATGCAACAATCCTTTCATATTAAACTTGTAGGCTAATTCAGAGTCTATGGACGCCGAATTGAGACAAGTCGCTAATGGTTTTGACTATAAGGTCCGTTCATTTGATAAGTACGACATCAACGGGTATCGCTTTCGTACCTATGGCAAAGAGCTATCTATGGCCGACCGAAAGTCTACAAATTGTTGTGTACCTGCTATTGGCGAAGGAGGTACCGAGTATTATGGGAGAGTTGAAGCAATTTATGAACTTCTATTCTATAGTGAAAACCCACCGAATGTCGTAGTCTTCAAATGTTATTGGTTTCAGCCGAAGGAGACTAGAAGGACTCATGAACATATAGGGCTAGTTGAAATCAACCAAAACACCCATTTAGATGTTCCTGATGTCTATATTACGGCTCAACAGGCGACCCAAGTATTCTATCTATCGTGGGCCTGCCAAACTAATCCAAATCTGAAAGGTTGGGATGTCGTTTATGAAGTGCCGCCACGTGCTAGACTTTCTCCCCCAAAGGAAGAGGATTATGAACCTCACATTAACCCACACACATATGAAGGAGAATTCTTCCAAGAGACACGTCTTTCCAAAAAGTGTTTCAAGAACCGCTATACTTCACCCCAAAACATTGAAGTAGACAGCGACAATGAATCCGACATCACCCCAGAGGAGGAACAAGAAGAGCTGGAACAAGAAGAGGTTACTGCTGCGGATGACCTATCAATGCTTGACCGATTACGTCAAGGTGGCCTTGCACATGTTGATGCCAATGAACCCTATGAGCCCATCATTGATTATAGTGATGATGATTATGCATTTATTGATGATACTGATCGAGATTATTAGTAGTGTCAGGTATTCAATTTTTTTATGTTGTACTTGATGATGATACACTTAAGTGATATACATATTATTATTCATGTCGGTACTTTTTTTATGTTGTACTAATTTCGTTTATTCTTTGTCATGGCAGGTGTTGAAAGATGGTGGGCGCTGGTCGGGAGCGCGCCGAGGCCCCTTCTTCATCGGCGCGTGGTGTGAGGTCTTCCATTCCACACGCACCTCTCCGCCGAGCGTTGCTGGACAGTATGGCGACACCACCGGGCCCTTCTTCGTCGACCGCAGTGCCCAGCAGGGGACGAGGTAAGAAGAAGAGAGGAGGTGGAGCACGTGGTCGCGGGAGAGGAGGTAGGGTGACTCTTACGACGCCTTCCTCGCTGCCGCCCCCAGCTGTTTCACCCGAGCACGTGACTGCTAGGGTGGACTCGTCTGAGGAGGAGGCTACACGGACTCCGGTCCACGAGCCTCCGGCCCACGGGTCTTCGGCCCACGAGCCTCGGGTCGACGGGCCTTCGGCCCACGAGACTTGGGCCCACGAGACCCCGGAGGAGCACACGTCTGGATGGGGTACCTGGTCAGGTCAGCCTGAGGAGCTGAGTGGCCACGCTGATGATGGCGGGGAGCCGAGTGGCCATGCTGATGATGGCGGGGAGCCGACTGATGAGGAGGGGGAAGAGGGGGCAATGTCTACCAGCGTGGTGCTACACGGCTCCCGTCCGTGCCGGCGACCCGCGAACAGAGGTGGTTGATTTTCCCTGATGGGGGAGGTAAGTGCATTTAATCTTTTTGTACCTTCTGCATTCACGTTTCTTCAAATAACTGATGTGTTGGCCTTGTCATGCTGCAGGGGTTGGGACCACCATGAAAGTGTCCGCCGGCCCAACTCCGTCCTTGGAGTTCTGATTCGGCAAAACTTCCCGGGGTTTGTCACGTTGCCTGGTGAGGGTCGGCTTCCAGAGGTTGGATTGACTTGGGAGCACTACTTAGCTGCCCCGGCCCCGCCGGGTGAGATTATTGACGGTGTCTTGTGCAAGACGAGGGCAGACGTCATGATCAGAAAGTTCTGGGTAATTGCTCCTTTACACAATTAAAAATCTTCAACTAGCTAGTTATTAATTGTACTAATCAATATTGTCTCATTTGATTGCAGACATTCTACAGGTGTGAGGAGGGATACGAGAAGGAGGCGGATCATGTTATCCACAAGGAGTGCAAGCGCCTACTTCAGAACTTACGGCATGAGGTTCGGGTGCAGGCTGTTCGAGACTACTACGCCGGGCGTGGTATCAAGAAGCCCAAGCAGGAGTGCCGCGATAAGTTCTTGAGTAAGGAGAAGTACATGAAGGTAATTCTTAAGGCCTTGTACTTACTTCCTTCATTTAGTAATTCATAGCCGTAGTGCTCAAGTTTCTATTTGCTAACTTAGGCCCTCCGAGATGGTGTGCGGATCGGATGGATTGTTGGGAGGTGTTGGTCAATGCGTGGTGCTCAAAAGAATGGCTGGCCACCCACAAAGAGGCCAAGGACAAACGTGCCCAAATGGAAGGTGTGCCACACCACCAAGGCAGCTCCAACTTATTTCAGTACGGGCGGAACTGGGTATGTGGTTTGCTTCATGATTCATGCAATTCATTCATCATGCTAGCTTTAGCCCTTTAATTACTAATGTACTTTGTTTCTCTCTTTCAGGCATGCTACAATAAGGCGGATAAGGTGCCAGAGGTGTACGACCTGTATGCCATGGCCCACACTGGCCCTTACAAGAAAGTCAAGGCATTCTCTGCGTCTGACCTCGATGATCCAAAGAACTTCACCAACATCTCCACCCACGACAAGCTCGTGCAATATAGAGATCAGGGGAAGGCGAGGAAAGGGGAGGACTTTAACCCGAGCCAGGGTCCCATTGATACAGAGCTGCTGATGATATCTGGTGGCGGGAGGTCCCATGGCTCCATAGCCATGGAAGATGGACTTATCCGTTGTCCTAGCACTCTCCCGGAGATCAAGGCGCACCAGTCGAGCTCCGCTCCTGAGATAAGGCCTCGTGAACGGCCAGTCCAACTCGCCTTCAAGGTTAGTTATACGTACTCAGCTATCTTTCTCCATTACATTGTGTGCGCTTCCATCAATGATTACAAATGGTCATGTGAGTGGTGTTGCAGGCTGCTATACAGAGTGAGAGAGATAGAACGGAGAAACTTCTGGCGGAGGCGGCGGAGAGGCAGCGGGAGTTGGAGGAGAAGACGACAAAGATGTTGGAGCAGGAGAGGGCACGGAATGACATGCAGGCAAGGGCCATGTACGAGCTCCTTGTGGTAAGTTTCTTCTGCTGATTACTTGCTAGTCTTAACATTTGAGTCTCATTACTAACTAGTATGACTCTGTTGTGAAAACCAAATGTGCAGTCTGTGTGCGAGAAGTCCGGTCAGACCGCTTCGCCGATGCCAGTGATTGCTCCTGGGAGCACGATGAGTTTAATTTGAATGGACATTACTTGCTAGTCTTAACATTTGAGTGTCATAATGCTAACGAGACATTGGAAATGATCTTTGGTGCAGCTTAACTCCAGAAACGCATCGCACGATCCTTCTCCAGCTACCGGCGCGAGCCAGCCCGCTCCTTCTCCAGCTACCGGCGCGAGCCAGCCCGCTCCTACACCTCCGTGATCACGGTAAGTTTCTCTAGTGTTTTGCTTAAGAAATGCATAAAGACCTATACTTAGCTTTATTTCCTCCAATATGCTTACCATAATGACCTAGAGTTAGCTTCTTTTCCTCCAAAATGACTTAATAAGCTTACTGACCTCATAAACTATCCATTCTACCTAAGTTAGCTCTAAAATAACTCATTTTACTGTAGTTAGCTTACAAGTGATCCAATTTATCCAAGTTAGCTCTAAAATGACCCATTTTACGTAGATTAGCTCCTAAATGATCCATTTTACCTACGTTAGCTTTAAAATGACCCATTTCACCTAGGTTAGCTCCAAAATGACCCATTTCACCTAGGTTAGCTCCAAAATAACCCTTTCACCTAAGTTAGCTAAAAAACGATCCATTTTACCTTAGTTAGCTCAAAAACATGGCATTTCACCTTAGTTAGCTCATAAACAACCCATTTCAACTAAGTTAGCTCCAAAATGATCAATTTCACCTAGGTTAGCTCATAAACGACCCATTTCACCTAGGTTTGCTCATAAACGACTCATTTCACCTAACTTAGCTCATAAACGACCCATTTCACCTAGGTTTGCTCATAAACGACTCATTTCACCTAGGTTTGCTCATAAACGACCCATTTCACCTAGGTTTGCTCATAAACGACCCATTTCACCTAACTTATCTCCAAAATTATCCATTTCACCTAGGATAGCTCATAAACTACCCATTTCACCTAGGTTAGCTCATAAACGATACATTTCACCTAAGTTAGCTAATATATGGCATATACTTCTTCTTCTAGTCTTCTTCTTCTATTCTTTTTCTTCTAGTCTAATTCTTCTTCTAGTCTTCTTTTTCTAACTTTCTTATTTGTCATTTTGCAGGTTTCCTTCACTTCACGGAAGCCAGCTTCCTATGATGGATTGCTTGCTTTTTCCTGTTTTTTCCTCTGATGCA
The DNA here is from genome assembly GCF_018294505.1 of Triticum aestivum. Lineage (NCBI taxonomy): Eukaryota > Viridiplantae > Streptophyta > Magnoliopsida > Poales > Poaceae > Triticum > Triticum aestivum. Next base: position 560,946,156 of record NC_057797.1, on the reverse strand, counting down.
CTTCTTGTATTCTACTCGCTTGCTATGATGAAACTTTGCATATTGTAATATGTATGGATCGATGGAACTATGTGCAACCTACCATGTATGTATGGATGGATATATATATGTGCTGGATATTTATTATGTTGGATACATATGTGCTGGATATTTATGTGATGGATATATATGTGCTGTGAAATATTTGTTGTGATAATTGTTGGATATAAGAAAAACAAAACAAAAAAGAGGCAGTGCAAGCTCTTTGCCGTCCGCGGCAGACGGCAAAGACCCCTTTGCCGTCGGTGGCAGACGGCAAAGGGGGCACGTGGCGCCCACCTGTGCCTCCTGGGGATGGACCATTTGGCCAATTTGCCTACCGTGGCGGACGGCAAAGCCAAGCTAATGGCAAAGACTTTGCCTTTGCCGTCCGCTGGGCGGACGGCAAAAAAGAGTGGGCGCTGACGTATAGCTGACGTCGTCTGGCGGACGGCAAAGAGGCGCTCAAATTTGCCGTCCGCTGGCGGACGGCAAAGGCCGCCGTTAGCCTCCTAACGGAGTAACGCTGGCGGACGTGCAACATTTTGCCATCCCCCCTCTTTGTCGTCAGCCGCTGTAGGCAAAGGGCTCTTTGCCGTCCGCCATAAAAAGCAGACGGCAAAGGACCTGTTTGCTGACCCTATCTTTGCCGTCACTGTTTGCCGTCCGCCGCGGACGGCAAAGTGCTTTGCCGTCAGCCGTCCCTGCCTTTGCCGTCCGCCATGGCAGACGGCGAAGTACTGGATTCCTCTTGTGTGATGAAAACTAGCTTGACGATAATTCCCATGTGTCCTCAGGAGCGCTTTCCTTCATATAAGAGTTTGTCCAGGCTTGTCCTTTGCTACAAAAAGGATTGGGCCATCTTGCTGCACCTTATTTACTTTTATTACTTGCTACTCATTACAAATTACCTTATCACAAAACTATCTGGTACCGATAGTTTCAGTGCTTGCAGAGAATACCTTACTGAAAACTGCTTATCATTTCCTTCTGCTCCTCGTTGGGTTCGACACTCTTACTTATCAAAAAGGCTATGATAGATCCCCTACACTTGTGGGTCATCAAGACTCTTTTCTGGCCTTGTTGCCGGGGAGTGAAGCGCCTTTGGTAGGTGGAATTTGGTAAGGAAAAATTTATATAGTGTGCTGAAATTTACTGTCACTTGTTACTATGGAACATAATCCTTTGAGGGGCTTGTTCGGGGTATCTTCACCCCGACCAGTAGAGCAAAGAGTTGCTCCTCAACCTACTGAACCTACTGAAAATGTTTATTTTGAAATTCCTTCGGGTATGATAGAGAAACTGCTAGCTAATCCTTTTGCAGGAGATGGAACATTGCATCCCGATTTACATTTAATCTATGTGGATGAAGTTTGTGGATTATTTAAGCTTGCAGGTATGCCCGATGATGTTATCAAGAAGAAGGTCTTCCCTTTATCTTTGAAGGGAGATGCATTAACATGGTATAGGCTATGTGATGATATGGGATCATGGGACTACAAGCGATTGGAATTGGAATTTCATCAAAAGTTTTATCCTATGCATCTTGTTCATCGTGATCGTAATTATATATATATATATATATATATATATATATATATATATATATATTGGCCTCGCGAAGGAGAAAGCATCGCTCAAGATTGGGGGATGCTTAAGTTAATGTTATATTCATGCCCCAATCATGAGCTCTCAAGAGAAATGATTATTCAAAAAAATTTATGCTTGGCTTTCTCTCAGTAATCGCTCCATGCTCGATACTTCTTGTACTGGATCTTTTATGATGAAGACTATTGAATTCAAATGGGATTTATTGGAAAGAATTAAACGCAACTCTGAAGATTCGGACCTCGACGAAGGTAAGGAGTCAGGTATAACACCTAAGTTTGATTGTGTTAAATCTTTTATGGATACCGATGCTTTTCGTGAATTTAGCACTAAATATGGACTTGACTCTAAGATAGTAGCTTCTTTCTGTGAATCCTTTGCTACTCATGTTGATCTCCCTAAGGAGAAGTGGTTTAAATATAATCCTCCCATTGAAGTAAAAGTAGTTGCACCTATTAAAGTTGAAGAAAAGACTATCACTTATGATGATCCTGTTGTTCCTGCTGCTTATATCGAGAAACCACCTTTCCCTGTTAGAATAAAGAATCATGCTAAAGCTTCAAGTGTGGTTAACAAGAGTAATATTAAGACACCTAAACCCCCTGAGCAAATTAAAGTTGAACCTAGTATTGTTATTGTTAAAGATATCTTGGCCGATAATATTGATGGGCATGTTATTTACTTCTGCAATGAAGCTGCTAGAATCGCTAGACCTGATGCTAAAAATAAACATAGACCTGTTGTAGGCATGCCTATTATTTCTGTTAAAATAGGAGATCATTGTTATCATGGCTTATGTGATATGGGTGCTACTGCAAGTGCAATACCTCATTCCTTATACGAAGAAATTATGCATGATATTGCACCTGCTGAGATAGAAGATATCGATGTTACCATTAAACTTGCCAATAGAGATACTATTTCACCGATTGGGATTGTTAGAGATGTTGAAGTCTTGTGTGGAAAAGTTAAATACCCTGCTGATTTTCTTGTTCTCGGTTCCTCACAAGATGGCTTTTGTCCCATTATATTTGGTAGACCCTTCTTGAATACTCTTAATGCTAAGATAGACTGCAATAAGGATATTGTTTCTGTTGGTTTAGGTGATATGTCTCATGAGGTTAATTTTGCTAATTTTCGTAGACGACCTCATGATAAAGAATTACCTAGTAAAGATGAAATTGTTGGTCTTGCTTCTATTTCCATGCCTCCTACTGATCCTTTAGAACAATATTTGCTAGACCATGAAAATGACATGTTCATGAATGAAAGAAGGGAAATAGATGAAGTATTCTTTAAACAGGGACCTATTCTGAAACACAACTTGCTTGTTGAAATCCTAGGGGATCCTCCTCCACCCAAGGGTGACCCCGTGTTTGAGCTTAAACCATTGCCTGATACTCTTAAATATGCTTATCTTGATGAAAAGAAGATATATCATGTTATTATTAGCGCTAACCTTTCAGAGCATGAAGAAGAGAGATTATTGAAAACTTTGAAGAAGCATCGTGCTGCTATTGGATATACTCTTGATGATCTTAAGGGCATTAGTCCCACTCTATGTCAACACAAAATAAATTTGGAGAAAGATGCCAAACCAGCTATTGATCACCAACGACGGCTAAATCCTAAGACGAAAGAAGTGGTAAGAAAGGAAATATTAAAGCTCCTTGAAGCAGGTATAATTTATCCCGTTGCTGACAGTCAGTAGGTAAGCCCTGTCCATTGTGTCCCTAAGAAGGGAGGTATTACTGTCGTTCCTAATGATAAAGATGAATTGATTCCGCAAAGAATTATTACAAGTTATAGGATGGTAATTGATTTCCGCAAATTAAATAAAGCTAATAAAAAAGATCATTACCCTTTTCCTTTCATTGATCAAATGCTAGAAAGATTATCCAAACAGACACATTTTTGCTTTCTAGACGGTTACTCTGGTTTCTCTCAAATACCTGTGTCAGCTGATGATCAAGAAAAGACTACTTTACTTGCCCTTTCGGTACCTTTGCTTGTAGACATATGCCTTTTGGTTTATGTAATGCACCTGCTACCTTTCAAAGATGCATGATGGCTATATTCTCTAACTTTTGTGAAAAGATCTGTGAAGTTTTCATGGATGATTTCTCTGTTTATGGATCCTATTTTGATGATTGCTTGAGCAACCTTGATCGAGTTTTGCAGAGATGTGAAGAAACTAACCTTATCTTGAATTGGGAGAAGTGCCACTTTATGGTTAATGAAGGTATTGTCTTGGGGAATAAAATTTCTGAAAGAGGTATTGAAGTTGACAAAGCTAAAGTTGATGCTATTGAAAAGATGCCGTGTCCCAAGGACATCAAAGGTATAAGAAGTTTCCTTGGTCATGCCGGTTTTTATAGGAGGTTCATTAAGGACTTCTCAAAAATTTCCCGGCCTTTGGCTAACCTATTACAAAAAGATATTCCTTTTGTCTTTGATGATGGTTGTGTAGAAGCATTTGAAATACTTAAGAAAGCCTTGATTTCTGCACCTATTGTTCAGCCACCTGATTGGAATTTACCCTTTGAAATCATGTGTGATGCTAGTGATTATGCTGTAGGTGCTATTCTAGGATAAAGAGTTGATAAAAAAATAAATGTTATTCAATATGCTAGCAAAATTCTAGAGAGTGCTCAAAGAAATTATGCTACTACTAAAAAGGAATTCTTAGCAGTTGTATTTGCTTGTGATAAGTTCAGACCTTATATGTTGATTCTAAAGTAACTATTCACACTGATCATGCTGCTATTAAATATCTTATGGAAAAGAAAGGTGCTAAACCTAGACTTATTAGATGGGTTCTTCTGCTACAAGAATTTGATTTGCATATCATTGATAGAAAGGGAGCTGAGAATCCCGTTGCAGACAACTTGTGTAGGTTAGAGAATGTTCTTGATGACCCGCTACCTATTGATGATAGCTTTCCTGATGAACAATTAGCAGTCATAAATGCTTCTCGTACTGCTCCATGGTATGCTAATTATGCTAATTATATTGTTGCTAAGTTTATACCACCTAGTTTCACATACCAGCAAAAGAAAAGGTTCTTCTATGATTTAAGACATTACTTCTGGGATGACCCACACCTTTATAAAGAAGGACTAGATGGTGTTATTAGACGTTGTGTACCTGAGCATGAACAGGAACAGATCCTACGTAAGTGTCACTCCGAGGCTTATGGAGGACACCATGCTGGAGATAGAACTGCACACAAGGTATTGCAATCCGGTTTTTATTGGCCTATTCTCTTCAAGGATGCCCGTAAGTTTGTCTTATCTTGTGATGAATGTCAAAGAATTGGTAATATTAGTAGATGTCAAGAAATGCCTATGAATTATTCAGTTGTTATTGAACCATTTGATGTTTGGGGCTTTGATTATATGGGACCTTTTCCTTCCTCTAATGGATATACACATATTTTAGTTTCTGTTGATTACGTTACTAAGTGGGTAGAAGCTATTCCAACTAGTAGTGTTGATCATAACACCTCTATTAAGATGCTTAAAGAAGTTATTTTTCAGAGGTTTGGAGTCCCAAGATATTTAATGACTGATGGTGGTTCACATTTTATTCATGGTGCCTTTCATAAAGTGCTTGCTAAGTATGATGTTAATCATAGAATTGTATCTCCATATCATCCACATTCTAGTGGTCAAGTAGAACTTAGCAATAGAGAGCTTAAATTAATTTTGCAAAAGACTGTTAATAGATCTAGAAAGAATTGGTCCAAGAAACTTGATGATGCATTATGGGCTTATATAACTGCATACAAAAATCCTATGGGTATGTCTCCGTATAAAATGATTTATGGTAAAGAATGTCACCTACCTCTTGAATTAGAACATAAGGCATATTGGGCTATTAAAGAGCTTAACTTTGACTTCAAACTTGCTAGTGAGAAGAGGCCTTTTGACATTAGCTCACTTGATGAATGGAGAACCCAGGCTTATGAAAATGCCAAGCTGTTGAAAGAAAAAGTTAAAAGATGGCATGACAAAAGGATACAAAAGTGTGCGTTTAATGTAGGTGATTATGTATTGCTATACAACTCTCGTTGAAGATTTTTTGCAGGCAAACTTCTCTCTAAATGGGAAGGTCCTTACGTCATCGAGGAGGTCTATCGTTCCAGTGCCATAAAAATCAACAACTTCGAAGGCACAAATCCGAAGGTGGTGAACGGTCAAAGAATCAAACATTATATCTCACGTAATCCCATAAATGTCGAAACCAATATTATTGAAACCGTAACCCCAGAGGAATACATAAGGGACACTTTCCGGAACGTTTCAGACTCCGAAAAGGAATAGGTACATGGTACGGTAAGTAAACCGACTCCAAAACAGTTCTAATGGCAATTTTTCCCCGTTCTGGAATATTTAAGAAAATAGGAAAAATAAGAAGCAGACCGGAAAGGACACGAGGCTTCCATGAGGGTGGAGGGCGCGCCTACCCCCTGGGCACGCCTCCTGCCTCGTGGGCACCTCTTGTGCTCTCCGGACTCCGTTTTCTTGCACGATACTTCTTTTGGTCGGTAAAAATTCATTATATAATCTCCCGAAGGTTTTGACCACCGTATCACACGAATGTCCTCTATTTTTGTTTTGAGCTATTTCTGCTACAGATTTAGAGCAAGATGTCTTCTCAAGAGTCAGTCGGGGAGAGTCGGGTGTCTCATCCAACACCAGGTCCAGGGGCAAACAGCGATGCCAATCACTTTGAGCCCTCAATGGAGGAGGAGATGGAAGCTGACTTGAAAAAGGATAGATGCCATGGAGGAGGATCAAGAAGTTACTTCTCGTTTCCGGGCAAGATTCACGATGGGGGAACTACAGAGCTCAGCTATTCCAAACTCGGTCATCCCTTCCAATGTTAGGTTTCTTTCTTATGAAAATATGAAAAAGAGTGTTACTTGTTCTCCCGCATCTATGCAACATCCTTGGGTGAAAGGAGCTTTAGCCGTCACGAGCAAGCTCTATAAGGAAATAATGAACCTCAAGCAGCAAGTCACTAAGCTCGAGGAAGAGAATCGTATCCTGAGGGGCATCATCGCCAAGAATATCACATCACCAACCCCGAAGAAGGAGACATAAACACATGGGTATGGGCACTCCCCTTGGCAACTGCCAAGCTTGGGGGAGTTCCCCGGTATCGTATCACCATCTCTTTTATCCTTACCCTTTTTCTTAGTTCGATCCTTTTGATAATATCTTGATCTAGTAGAATAAAGTTTTAGTATGATATAGTTGTGAGTTTTGCTTTATGATCTTCTTGTGTAATCGAGTCCGTGAGCTATATATAATAAAGATTAGTGTTGAGTCAAGGGCTTGATTATTTTGCTATGATCTTGAGGGAACAAAATAAAAGAGAAGAAATAAAAAAACAAAGAGATCATATGGATCTTATGGAGAGTAATGAGCTCACATATAAAGAGTATGATGAATAAAAGTTGTTGAGAGTTGACAAACATAGTTTTGGTCATTGTTGCAATTAATAAGAAGTAATAAAGAAAGAGAGGTTTTCACATATAAATATACTATCTTGGACATCTTTTATGATTGTGAGCACTCATTAAAATATGACATGCTAAAGAGTTGACGTTGGACAAGGAAGACAACGTAATGGGTTATGTTTTCTTACATCCGAGATAAATTATATTGTCATGGATCATCCAACATGTTGAGCTTGCCTTTCCCTCTCATTCTAGCCAATTTCTTTGCACCAAGTAGAGATACTACTTGTGCTTCCAAATATCCCTAAACCTGTTTTTGCCATGAGAGTCCACCATACCTACCTATGGATTGAGTAAGATCCTTCAAGTAAGTTTTCATCGGTGCAAGCAATAATAATTGCTCTCTAAATATGTATGACTTATTAGTGTGGAGAAAATAAGCTTTATACGATCTTGTGATATGGAACAAATAAAAGCGACGGACTGCATAATAAAGGTCCATATCACAAGTGGCAATATAAAGTGACGTTCTTTTGCATTAAGATTTCGTGCATCCAACCATAAAAGCGCATGACAACCTCTGCTTCCCTCTACGAAGGGCCTATCTTTTATTCTTATCTTATACTTCATGCAAAGAGTCATGGTGATATCCACCTTTCCTTGTTACATTTTATCCTTTGACAAGCACAATGTGTTGGAAAGATCCTGATATATATAGCAAATTGGATGTGAGTTTTCATGAACTATTAGTGTTGGCATTACCCTTGAGGTAAAACGTTGGGAGGCAAAACTATAAGCCCCTATCTTTCTCCGTGTCCGATTAAAACTTCATACACATAAATATTGCGTGAGTGTTAGCAATTGTGAAAGACTAAAACATGGTTGAGTATGTGGACTTGCTGAAAAGCTCTTATATTGACTCTTTCCTATGTTATGATAAATTGCAACTGCCTCAATGACTGAGATTAGAGTTTGTTGGTTCTCAATGAAGTTTATGATTCATACTTGAAATTGTGATTGAAGTATTACTTTAGCATAAGAGATCATATGGCAATATATATATGTTGTTGCTCTAAGAATGTTCGTGATGCCCTCATGTCCGTATTTTATTTTTATCGACACCTCTATCTCCAAACATGTGGGCATGTTTTTCGACTTCGGCTTTCGCTTGAGGACAAGCGAGGTCTAAGCTTGGGGGAGTTGATACGTCCATTTTGCATCATGCTTTTATATCGATATTTATTGCATTATGGGTTGTTATTACACATTATGTCATAATACTTATGCCTATTCTCTCTTATTTTACAAGGTTTACATGAAGAGTGAGAATGCCGGTAGCTGGGATTCTGGGCTGGAAAAGGAGCAAATATTATAGACCTATTATGCACAGCTCCAAAAGTCCTGAAACTTCACGAAAGTTATTTCCAGAATATAAAAAAATAGTGGGCGAAAGAAGTTCCAGAGGGGGCCCACACCCTGGCCATGAGGGTGGGGGGCGCGCCCCCTACCTCGTGGGCTCCCTGGTGGCCCTTTGAGGCCCATCTTCTGCTATATGAGGTCTTTCGTCCGAGAAAAAATAATAAGCAAGCTTTGGGGGAAGAAACTCCGCCGCCATGAGGTGGAACCTTGGTGGAACCAATCTAGGGCTCCGGCAGAGCTGTTCTGCCGGGGAAACTTCCCTCCGGGAGGGAGAAATCACCACCATCGTCATCACCAATGATCCTATCATCGGGAGGGGGTCAATCTCCATCAACATCTTCACCAGCACCATCTCATCTGAAACCCTAGCTCATCTCTTGTATCTAATCTTTGTATCCAAACCTCAGATTGGTACTTGTGGGTTGCTAGTAGTCTTGATTACTCCTTTTAGTTGATGCTAGTTGGTTTATTTGGTGGAAGATCATATGTTCAGATCCATTATGCATATTAATACCCCTCTGATTATGAACATGAATATGCTTTGTGAGTAGTTACGTTTGTTCCTGAGGACATGAGAGAAGTCTTGCTATAAGTAGTCATGTGAATTTGGTATTCGTTCGATATTTTTATGAGATGTATGTTGCCATCCCTCTAGTGGTGTCGTGTGAACGTAGAATACATGACACTTCACCATTGTTTGGGCTTAGAGGGAGGAATTGGGAAGTAATAAGTAGATGGTGGGTTGCTAGAGTGACAGAAGCTTAAACCCTAGTTTATGTGTTGCTTCGTAAGGGGCTGATTTGGATCCATATGTTTCATGCTATGGTTAGGTTTACCTTAATACTTCTGTTGTAGTTGCGGATACTTGCAATAGGGTTAATCATAAGTGGGATGCTTGTCCAAGTAAGGACATCACCCAAGCACCGGTCCACCCACATATTAGATTATCAAAGTACCTAACGTGAATCATATGAACGTGATGAAAACTAGCTTGACGATAATTCCCATGTGTCCTCGGGAGCGCTTTCCTTCATATAAGAGTTTGTCCAGGCTTGTCCTTTGCTACAAAAAGGATTGGGCCATCTTGCTGCACCTTATTTACTTTTATTACTTGCTACTCGTTACAAATTACCTTATCACAAAACTATCTGTTACCGATAATTTCAGTGCTTGCAGAGAATACCTTACTGAAAACTGCTTATCATTTCCTTTTGCTCCTCGTTGCGTTCGACACTCTTACTTATCGAAAAGGCTACGATAGATCCCCTACACTTGTGGGTCATCAATAGGGAGGCGTCCTCTCATGGATTATACCATGTTCCGCACAAAAGGAATCAAATTCATTTGAGAAATACTCTCCACCACGATCGGACCTAAGCCTCTTGATCTTTCGATCAAGTTGGTTTTGCGCTTCAGCTTTATAGATCTTGAAATAGTTCAAAGCCTCATCCTTAGATTTCAGAAGATACACATGGCAGTATCTAGTGGAGTCATCAATTAATGTCATAAAATACTTCTTTCCACCTTTTGTTAACACACCATTCATTTCACAAAGATCTGAATGTATGAGCTCTAGTGGTGCAAGATTTTTTGTTTCCGAAGTCGCATGAGACTTACGAGGTTGTTTAGCTTGCACACACACTTGACACTTAGATCCCTTGACAGTGGTGAAACTAGGGATTAAGTTCAACTTGGCTAATCGTGACATGCAACCAAAGTTAACATGACAGAGACGTGAATGCCACACATTTGATTCACTATTGTTGCAAACATGATTAACAACTTTACTGCAAACGTCTGACAAGGATAAATGAAACAGGCCTCCTGACTCATAACCTTTACCAACAAAGGTTCCATACTTGGATATTGCAAATTTATTCGATTCAAAGACAAGCTTGTAGCCATCTCTACACAGAAGAGATCCGCTAATAAGATTTTTATTGACGGGGGGGGGGGGACATAATGCACGTTCTTCAGCCGCACGATCTTCCCCAAAGTAAACTTCAGATCTACCGTGCCAACACCACGAACATAAGCACTTGAACCGTTGCCCATCAGCCTGGTGGAAGTCCCTGCGGTCTGATAAGACGAAAACATGGAAATATCACCGCATACATGCACATTAGCACCCATGTCAATCAACCAATCAGGAGAATGACATGCTGAAAGAATAGTGGGACATATACCATACCCAACATACTTCATGTCAGTGTCTCCAATGATAATATCAGCGATCTTGCCGCCTTTCCCAAGATGAGGCTTTTTATAGCGATTAGGGCAACTAGGAGCCCAATGATCAGGATCTCCACACATATGACAAACACCTTTCTTCTTGCCATTCTTCTTCTTGAAGTTCATGTGTTGCACAACCTTGTTCTTCCCATCAAACTTTGCTTTACCATCAAACTTGCCCTTGTTCTTGAACTTGTGGGCTGGAAGTTTTTCTTCTGTACCAGATTGGCACTAGAACCCCCCTCAATACCTTGAGCACAGTTGTCCTTTGCTCTCGCCTTTTCTTCCGCATCAAGAGTACCAATGAGATCCGAAACGGAAAACTCCTGCCTCTTATGCTTCACTAAGGTAGCAAAGTTCCTCCATGAAGGAGGAAGCTTACTGATGATACCTCCGGCAACAAACTTGTCTGATAGCATACAATTGAAGTGCTCAAGTTTTCTAGCAAATGATTGTATCTCATGAGCTTGCTCAACCACAGAGCGCTCTTCAGTCATCCTGTAATCATAGAATTGCTCCATGATGTACAGCTCAGTGCCAGCATCCAAGACCCCAAACTTGGCCTCAAGTGCGTCTCACATATTGTTTCCATTATCAATTGACGCATAAGCATCAACTATGTTCTTACCAAGAACACTCAAAAGAGCAGCCTTAAACAGGGTATCCATTTTCTGAAAAGCTTGTTCCTATTGAGCATCATATTCTCCTTCAGGTTTGCCAAGAGTGGCGTCATAGCAGCTCATGCTTTGAAACCATAGAACGACTCTCACCACCTCTTATAGTGGATACCCTCAAACATAAGAGGTCACATGGAATTAGCAAAACCAATCGGGGTAAATTGCCTATAATAAGGTTTTCGGATTGTTGGAAATATGAGCAATTTATCGAATAATTTTATTAATGGAAATACTAGATAACACATGACTAATATAGCAGAGATAAAGTAAGTCATGCAAACTGACAGAGAGAAGGTAAATAGCATCTGCATATATGAACTAGACCAGAACACATCTAGAATAGACACTAGAGCAAGAAGTTGTGGTAGAACCTCTAACATAAAGAGTATGAGAACGTACGGAACGGGAGCAGGAGCACTGGTCTTGGGGTCGGTGTCCTCGCCAGCCATGTCCTCGACGAGGTTGTCGACGTCGGGGAAGAATTCGTCGTCGGAGTCCGGGGCGTCCGTGACGAAGAAGTCAGTAGTCGCGTTGAGCGCTCCGCAAAAACCTTATCACCCTTCTCTCATACAGGACTCAAAGAGGTGGAGTTTCGGAGGCCTACTGTCCCGACCTACGGTGCACGCCGCAAGCCTGGATGGGGAAGATCGTAGCAGCATTGCTCAGGAACTTTGTGGCGAGAGGAAGAGGATCTTCTGGTGTGCATCTCTGGAGAGGAGCAACCTCCCTTTTATAGGCACAGGAGAGAGAGGCGAGAGGGTAGCGACGGAAGGTGAAAGGAAGAGACGGAGATGAAGAGAATAGCCAGCAGCCGAAAGGCTGCACCGTTCGCATTAAAACTCCACTACCGCAAAAATCTCTTTAGCGTCCGTGTAACTTTTTGTATACCCGTCGTGCGTGGCAAAAATTTAGACATCGGCTCGGCTCATTCCCGCAACCCACGGCGCGTTGTGATGAGGCGTGGCGAGGCGGGCTGCGGAGGAGCACGCATGCATGTCCCTCTTGTTCTCATGCTCATACAAGTGGGGAAAGAACCTCCCTTATAAGGAGGTCCAACTCCCACTAAACTAGCAATGTGGGACTAAACTTTAGTAGTATCCCTTGCCTTACACGAATGGGCTAAGTGGGCCTCTAGGGTTTATTAGGAATTTCTGAAATAGTTATTGGGCTCTCCCAAAATAGACTAAATTCCAGCATGAAACTCCTTAAAAACTTCACATCTAAAGTACAAAATGGTCATGTTATACTCCATCAAGAAAGAGATATAAGAGAATTTAGATCACTACTTTAGTGATCTAAATGATCTTATATTTCTTTATAGATGGAGTATTTCATAAACCACAACACCGACTTTTTTAGGGAACCACATCATACACTTCTTTTCATAGGGGCAGCATGCACTTTCTTTTTACATCTCAAAGCTCATGTTTTCTATTCACCATCATTGTTACATCATTGACAAGCAAGGGGAAAGTGGCTTCAAGGCCATCCTCTGTCCATCTGTCCTAGCTAGTTCAACAAAAAACCAAAGCCACAATACAGACAATCTACAAATTTAGTTGGCCAACTAGTATGTATTCAAGCAAGATGATTGACACAATGAATAGTTTGAACTAAAAAAATTCAAGATGTAGGCGAGAAACATATAATGCAAAAAATTATGTAAAGAATCAATCTATCAACTAAATTTGTGGATTTTTTGTATCGTGGTTCCAAGCCTAGCCGCCCGTTCACCTTGGTCATCGTCGTCATCCAATCCAACATATTGGTAGGAGCTTGACCCATCATTGTTGTTCTTCTTCTTCTTGATGGGTTCTTGAGATCTTCAAAGAGGGTTTCCTATCCAGCTCCAACAAACAATGTGACAAAGTGAATGGCTTCTTCTCACATTGATGATACAATGCAGCGGCCAACCTCATCTAGCAAGCAAACATCACACATCAACATGATGCAAGAAATGAAGCAAGAAAGAAAAATGAGCAAACAAAACTTACATGGCTTTGGGATCCATTGCCATTTGATGCCTATTCACCACTTGTTCACATACTCTTAGATGGCGGGCCATCTATTTTGGGGAGAGCTCTCAATGTAGTCAGTATGGATTGGATGCGGTTCCATGTAGTACCATGCATGATTTTTTGCCCAATACTTCGAGCCCTTTTGCTTGGCTCTATATATAGGATCCATGCTTGTGGTCAACCAAGCTTTACACAATAACATATCTTCATTGGATGTGTACACATTTCATGATGTCTGACTGCCTCTACCTTCTTTTTTGAGTACCCGATGATTGCCTAATATCAAACAAGGGCGAATATTGATCACCCATCACAAAAATTTGGAGGATCATGACTGTCATTTTATCTAACCTATCATGAAGGAGTCCTGAACATGCACCACAATGAGACTACCATCCTAAAATTGGGCCTATAAATGCATACGTGGTAGAAATTAACCTGCGGATTTGGTTGACACATATCGTTGAACAGTCCATGAGCATGTCCACTACCGGAGCTTGTCGTTGTCGTCCACGATCGTTAAAGTGCTTTGTTACGTACACCAGGTCATTCAGAATATTGTCGATGCCACTTATAGTTTTTGCAAGCAAGTACTTGTCTCAGGTGTGGTTGAATTGACTCATTAACTACTAAAACTTAGAAGTATTCTTTGGCACTCTTGTGTCGAATTAATAAATTTAGGTTGTATTAGTTTTCTCGAAGACTGCTGCGATTCTCTACACCCGTGGGTTATCACCAAGGTGGATCCACATGGTCATACGCAAGAAAGTGCTTGCAGTGCTGAAGGAAATATGCCCTAGAGGCAATAATAAAGTTTTTATTTTATATTTCCTTATTCATGGTAAAGGTTTATTATTCATGCTAGAATTGTATTGATCGGAAACTTAAATACATGTGTGAATACATATACAAATACCGTGTCCCTAGTAAGCCTCTACTAGACTAGCTCGTTTATCAAAGATGGTTAAGGTTTCCTAACCATGGACATGTGTTGTCATTTGATAACGGGATCACATCATTAGGAGAATGATGTGATGGACAAGACCCGTCCGTTAGCTTAGCATATTGATTGTTCAGTTTATTGCTATTGCTTTCTTCATGTCAAATACATATACCTTCGACTATGAGATTATGCAATCCCCGAATACCAGAGGAATACCTTGTGTACTATCAAACATCACAACGTAACTGGGTGATCATAAAGATGCTCTACAGGTATCTCTGAAGGTGTTTGTTGAGTTGGCATACATCAAGATTAGGATTTGTCACTCCGAGTATTAGAGATGTATCTCTGGGCCCTCTCGGTAATACACATCATAAGAAGCCTTGCAAGCAAAGTGACTAATGAGTTAGTTGCAGGATGATGTATTACGGAACAAGTAAAGAGACTTGCTGGTAACGAGATTGAACTAGGTATGAAGATACCGTCGATCGAATCTCGGGGAAGTAACATACTGATGGACAAAGGGAATTACGTATGCTGTCATAAAGGTTCGATCAATAAAGATCTTTGTAGAATATGTAGGAGCCAATATGTGCATCCAGGTTTCGCTATTGGTTATTGACCGGAGAGGTGTCTCGGTCATGTCTACATAGTTCTCGAACTCGTAGGGTCCGCACCCTTAACGTTCGTTGACGATATAGTATTATATGAGTTATGTATGTTGGTGACCGAATGTTGTTCGGAGTCCCGGATAAGATCACAGACATGACGAGGAGCTCCGGAATGGTCCAGAGGCAAAGATTGATATATAGGATGATATAGTTAAGTCAAGGGGTAAAGCCCACGGGGCTTTAGGTCGGTGTAAAAGGAGTTTTGTGGAGGCTAGGGGGCCAAACGCTGGAGACCCTGGCGTCTGGCCCTGGGCCAGATGCCGAGGCCCATGACGTCTGGTCCTGAAGTCCGTGAAGGACTCTTCCTTGCGGGCAAAACTGACTTTGAGGAGGCGCTTTCTCCAAGTTACGACCCCAGGGCTCAACATATAAGTATAGGGGCAGGGCTAGCACCTGGAATACATCAAGATTCACCAAGCCGTGTGCCGGCAACCCCGTCCCCTCTAGTTTATCCTCCGTCTAGTTTCTGTAGTACTTGACGAAGCCCTGCGGAGATTGTTCTTCATCACCAATCGTCACCACACCGTCGTGCTTCCGGAACTCATCTACTACTTCCCCCCTCTTGTTGGATCAAGAAGGCGAGGACGTCATCGAGCTGAACGTGTGCTGAACGCGGAGTTGCCGTACGTTCGGCACTTGATCGGTATGGGTTATGAAGGTGTACGACTACATCAACCGCGTTGATAAACGCTTCCGCTTAGTGATCTTCAAGGGTATGAAGATGTTCTCCCCTCTCATAGCTATGCATCTTCATGGATAGATCTTGCGTGTGCGTAATTTTTTTGGTTTTCCATGCAACGTTTCCCAACATGTGCTCCACCCGCCCTCCCGTAAAGCGCGTCCCATGCTATCCCTCTAAACCCCCCACCACATGTTCTTCTCGTTCGAGTCCTCAGTTACCCAACTTTTTTTACATATTCCCTACTTTTTATTTTACGAGTCCAACATATTCCCTCGTGAGTAGGACCCAACAGGTTCCCTAAACAGACATCTGGGACCAAGAAAGGTATCGACTTTTTAGGGCATGTATCAACTCTAATGTGGCCCAGCCAGCCCAAGTTTTGTTTTTGCGACAACACGCCCAACCCAATTTTTTTACAAATGACCAGCCCAGGTTTAGTTTTTTTAGAAGAATCTCAATCCTGCCCAAATATGTTTTTCTCCGACCATCCCAACAGCTAATATTATCGAGTTGTGCTTCTTGCAGAAGCAAATCTGTGCTTCTCGTGAAAGCACACTTTTTTTCCTTTTCAAGAAGCACAACCATGCTTCTCATGGAGGCAAATATGTGCTTCCACAAGAAGCTAATTGGTGCTTCTCATGAAAGGACATATTTTTTTCCTTTACAAGAAGCACAACTTTGCTTTGCAAAGAAAAACTTTTTGCTCCAAAACCTATGAAAAACCAGGCAAAAACTAAAAGGCCAAAAAACGAAATCATAAAATGTTCTTTTTTTTCTTCTTTAAATGATTTGGGATTTCAAAAGATTGTGAATTCTGAAGAAAAAATATTCAAGAAATAATAAAATGTATGTTACTTCAAAAAAATGTTCGCATATTAAATATTTTCTTGTTTTTGAAAAAACAAATATTCAGGAAATCTGAAAATGTTAACGTATTCAAAAAATATTTGTGAATCAAAAAATTGTTCAGGATTTTGAATAAAATATTTGGGAAATAAAAAAATATTTGTGTCGTCAAAAAATATTCATGAATTGTATTCGCAAAAATAAAAATTCATGAATTCGAAAAATGTTCATGAAATTTTCCAAAAATATTCGTGAAAAAACACATGAGTTGGAAAAATGTTCGCGCATTTCATAAAATGTTCGTCAAAAGAAAAAAGTGTTCATGAATTTCAATTTTTTTCCTAATTTCAAAAAAAGTATGCCGATTCAAAAAATTCTTCACGGTTACATAAAAATCTTTGCAAATTCAACAAATGCTCGTGATTTTATAAAATGTGCACTAATTAGTTATAAATTTGGAAAATGTTCGCGGCTTCACAATAATACGCACAAATTCATAAAATTTTCATGATTTCCAAAAATGCTAATGAATTTGAAAAGATGTTAGCAAAGTTAAAAAGAAAAGGAAAATGAAAAGGAGAGAAAATGAATTAAAAAGAACATGATAAGAAAATGAAAATGTAAACAAGAAAAATCAAACACGAAAATAAAAATAAAGAATGAAAATGAAAATGAAAAAAGAAAGGAAAGAAAAAAAATTAAAAAAACAGAAGAAGACCTAAAGAAAAACCTAGCTTGGGAAAGTTCTAAAACCATCCCAAAACTGGAATGGAGCTAGTGTGGCCAGCCCAAAGTATACCTAGCAGGAAGCTTTGCGGGAAGCGGGGGGTACGCGCTAGGTCACTATTTGGCGACCTATGCACCAAATAGGACTGGACGTTGGTTGGTTCCCTAGCGCATAGTACGCTACATACGAGATCGTGGCGAAATGGAACCACACGAGGTAACAAGACCAGCCCAATAGATGTCGGAGGAGGTCCATCCTGAAGAGAGGGTGTCTTGTGTGGCTACTCCTATTTGGCGCGTAGGTCGCTGTGTAGCGACCTAGCACGCACCCCATGGATGTCCCGTGTATGGGCTGGCCCATTTTGACATTGTTTTCCACCAGTTTTAGAAAGGTTGTAGAACCTTCCCTGAACCCATTTTTAAATTGTTTTATTTTGGCATGTTTTTTTATTTTTCCTTTTTTCATTCTAAGCCTTTGTTTTCTCCTTTGTTTTAATTTTCATGCTCCATTTCATTTCTTTTTTATTATTTTATTTCTATCTTTCCATTTTCTTTTACATTTTGCAAACTTCTTTGAAATTAGTAAACATTTTTAAATCCCATTTTCAAATTCAAGAACATTTGTTTTTTGAAATAACGAGCATTTATTGGAAACTCGAGATCATTGTTTGAAATCATGAATATTTTTCAAATTCTCAAACTTTTTGGGAAATCTCAATATATCAATTCCATGAACATTGCTTTCTGAAACTTGTACATTTAATCTAATATGTGAACAGTTTTTATAAATTCGCAAGCATTTTTTGGAACTGAGATTTTTTTGAATCGCAAACAATTTTTGAGATTCAGAAACATTTTTAAAAAGTGGCATGGACATTTCTTTGAATATCCAAACATTTTTCAAATTATGAACTTTTTATCCATATCATTTTATTTTTTGAAGTATGCAAACATATTTTCACAACCCCAAACATTTTTTTAATCCACGGACATTTTATGATTTCCCGGACTATTTTTGAAGTCATGATTTTTTATGGATTCATGAGTATTTTATGGTTTCTTGAATTTATTTTTAAAATTCACATTTTTTTAAAATTTGAAAAAGGCAGGGCACGTTTTCGCGGCCTGCACTGTGCCAAATAGGAGGTCCCATCAAGCACCTCGCAAAGGGTGAGCTGCCGCAGCCGCCTCCAAAGATGGACATACCCATGCCTCTATATCCAGCAAGGTTTTCGCTCTAATATTAATACACTTGGATGAAAATGACCCATGGTGAATTTTGGATGTGGCATGTGCTATTTAATTGGGATATGACCATGTAGAATTACATGGTGGCTGTAGATCGTCGCTCAAAATTTTCTTAACATGTGTATCGATTGGATTGTGCACTTAGCGAATTCAGTTGCCTGTGGGTCAGCATGGCCCGTTGACTTCGCCGCCTGAGATTTCTTTGGTGGATGGGTACGTGTGCAGGCTTCCTTCTCTTTCTGGGCTTTTTCCTTAGGATTGACGTGTGGTGGCGTGCGTCGGCGTTCTTTGTGCCGCTTATCATGAAAAAGCCAATCTCCCTTCGATCGTGTAATCCAGAGGCTGTTGCTGCTTCTGATCGGTGCCACTTCCATCGTTCCATTTTTTTTGAAAGATCCGGAGTCACCAGCTTCATTGATTTAGAAGAAAGCAACGGGAAATACAAGGGTGATCAAGTGATCATGGTTTACCAGAAATTGGGAGATCTAGCTTTCCAAACTAAAAGAAGCTAAGGGTATTATCTCGCTACATCTTCCCCGAACGGGGGCTCAAGACATCTTGCACCAGCAAGCCGCCAGAGCTCCAGTGCGCTCCTGATGGCTCGCAGGACATCCTCCATCTGTGGAGTTTTTTTCCCTGAAGACACATGCGTTTCTCCCTTTCCATAGCTCCCAGGTGATCAACAGCAACATTGTCTTGAGGCCCTTTCTGCAGCTCTGGGGCGTCATGGCGACGATCTGTTCCCAGTGTTTAAGAGAGTTGTGGTTTGATTCCCGCTCCTCTTTCAGTGTTGCACAGCCAAATCTAGAAGACATCGTCTGCCAGACTGATCGAGCAAAAGGGCAGTCCCAGAAAAGGTGTGTGGAACTCTCCAAATTTCTGTTGCAACAGGTGCAGAAATACCCATTAGGCCATCCTCGACGTTGCAAGTGATCGTTGCACCATAATCTGTCCTTGAGGAGAAGCCAGGCGAAGATTTTCACTGTGCCTGGAGCCCAAGCCTTCCAGCATGCTACTTTGATCCCCGAGGAAGGGACATCATTGATTTGAAGATTGTACGCAGCCCTGGCCGAGTAAGAGCCGCCTCCCGCTCCGGCGACCCAGCTGAGCTTGTCCTCCTCGGAGGAAAGCACGATGCCCGCCCTCTAAATCTTCCTCCACATTTGCAAGAACTCCAGGGCAATCTCCACAGTGTTTCCATGTCGGAGATCTCGCACCCATTTGTCCTCTGTCAATGCATCTGCAACCGTCCTTTTTTTCCTTCTTGAATGGTGGAACAGAGCCGGGAATTCATGGTGCAGCGTGGAAGATCCGATCTAGTTGCTAGTCCAGAAGGGCGCCAATTTTCCGTTGCCCAACTGCACCGAGGTAGCAGATGAAAACAGCTCGTGATCTTCATTGTCACATGGGGGTGGAAAGCTCATCCAGGGTCTCCGCGGCTGCTGCCAAGCAAGCCACAGCCAGCACAGCCTGAGAGCAGTACTGAAACAACGGAGGTCGAGCAGCCCGAGCCCTCCCCCCTTGGCTAGCGGGAGGCAAACATCTCCCCAGTCTACCTTGCACTTGGCGCCAGTTAAGTTTTCATCTTGAGCCCATAGGAATTGCCTCCGAGCCTTGTCCACCTATTTCAGGATTTTTTTCGGCACTTTTAGAACTGTCATAGCAAAAACCGGCAAGGCTGTCAAAACTGCGCGCACCAGTACACGCCGACCGGCCATGTTCATCAGTTTTCATTTCCATCCAGCCAGCCTAGAGCGGATCCGGTCGATAATGAACTGAAAATGCACCAACTTCAGCTTCCTTGGAGAGATTGGGAGCCCCAGATATGTGGTTGGGAAGTTGGACAACTGCCCTCCAAAGTTTTCCAAAACTTCTGATAACTGAACATCACCGCAATTTATTGGGATGACTGAAGATTTCTCTTGGTTCAGTTTCAGTCCCGTAGCCTCCCCAAATCTGCGGAGCAGGTATAGCAGCATGTCCATGTTGGGGAACGTAGCAGAAATTCAAAATATTCTACGCATCACCAAGATCAATCTATGGAGTAATCTAGCAACGAGGGGAAGGAGAGTGCATCTACATACCCTTCTAGATCGCTAAGCGGAAGCATTCAAGTGAACGGGGTTGATGGAGTCGTACTCGTCGTGATCCAAATCACCGATGATCCTAGTGCCGAACGGACGGCACCTCCGTGTTCAACACACGTACAGCCCGGTGACGTCTCCTACGCCTTGATCCAGCAAGGGGAGAAGGAGAGGTTGGGGAAGACTCCATCCAGCAGCAGCACGACGGCGTGGTGGTGGTGGAGGAGCGCGGGACTCCAGCAGGGCTTCGCCAAGCACTACGAGAGACGAGGAGGGAGAGGGGTAGGGCTGCGCCAACAGGGAGAGCAAATCACATGTGTTGGGCAGCCTCAAACCTCAAGTATATATAGGGGGAGGGGAGGGGCTGCGCCCCCACCTAGGGTTCCCTCCCTAGGGGTGGCGGCAGCCCCTAGATCCCATCTAGGAGGTGTCCAAGGGGAGAGAGAGGGGGCGCACCTAGGGTGGGCCTTGGGGCCCATCTACGCCTAGGGTTTGCCCCCTCTCCTCTTGAGGATGCCTTGGGCCTTGGTTGGAGGCGCCCCATCCCACATAGGGGCTGGTCCCTTCCCACTTATGGCCCACGCAAGCCTCCGGGGCTGGTGGCCCCTCCCGGTGGACCCCCGGACCCCTCCGGTGGTCCCGGTACACTACCGGTGATGCCCGGAACACTTCCGGTGGCCAAAACCATACTTCCTATATATCAATCTTTACCTCCGGACCATTCTGGAACTCCTCGTGACGTCCGGGATCTCATCCAGGACTCCGAACAACATTCGGTAACCACGTATATCTATTCCCTATAACCCTAGCGTCATCGAACCTTAAGTGTGTATACCCTACGGGTTCGGGAGTCATGCAGACATGGCCGAGACAACTCTCCGATCAATAACCAACAGCGGGATCTGGATACCCATGTTGGCTCCAACATGCTCCACGATGATCTCATCGGATGAACCACGATGTCAAGGACTTCATCAATCCCGTATACAATTCCCTTTGTCTAGTGGTACGATACTTGCCCGAGATTCGATCATCGGTATCCCGATACCTTGTTCAATCTCGTCACCGGCAAGTCTCTTTACTCGTTCCGTAACACATCATCCCGTGATCAACTCATTGGTCACATTGTGCACATTATGATGATGTCCTACCGAGTGGGCCCAGAGATACCTCTCCGTTTACACTGAGTGGCAAATCCCAGTCTCGATTCGTGCCAACCCAACAGACACTTTCGGAGATACCTGTAGTGTACCTTTATAGCCACCCAGTTACGTTGTGACGTTAGGCACACCCAAAGTATTCCTATGGTATCCGGGAGTTGCACAATCTCATGGTCTAAGGAAATGATACTTGACATTTAGAAAAGCTTTAGCATACGAACTACACGATCTTTGTGCTAGGCTTAGGATTGGGTCTTGTCCATCACATCATTCTCCTAATCATGTGATCCCGTTATCAACATCATCCAATGTCCATGGTCAGGAAACCGTAACCATCTATTGATCAACGAGCTAGTTAACTAGAGGCTTACTAGGGACATGGTGTTGTCTATGTATCCACACATGTATCTGAGTTTCCTATCAATACAATTCTAGCATGGATAATAAACGATTATCATGAACAAGGAAATATAATAATAACCAATTTATTATTGCCTCTAGGGCATATTTTCAACAGTCTCCCACTTGCACTAGAGTCAATAATCTAGTTCACATCGTCATGTGATTAACACTCACAGGTCACATCGCCATGTGACCAACATCCAAAGAGTTTACTAGAGTCTATAATCTAGTTCACATCACTATGTGATTAACACTCAATGAGTTCTGGGTTTGATCATGTTATGCTTGTGAGAGAGGTTTTAGTCAACAGATGTGCAACATTCAGATCTGTATGTACTTCGCAAATCTCTACGGTATATTTGGAGCCATTTCAAATAACTGTTCTACTTGGAGCTATTCTAAATTGTTGCTCCATTATACGTATCCGGTATCTCTACTCAGAGCTATCCGGATAGGTGTTAAGCTTGCATCGATGTAACTCTTTACGTCGAACTCTTTATCACCTCCATAACCGAGAAACATATCCTTATTCCTCTAAGGATAATTTTGACCGCTATCTGGTGATCTACTCCTAGATCACCTTTGTACCCTCTTGCCAGACATGTGGCAAGGCACACATCAGGTGCGGTACTCAGCATGGCATACCGTATAGAGCCTATGACAAAAGCATAGGGGACGACCTTCGTCCTTCCTCTTTCTCCTGCCATGGTCGAGCTTTAACTTCATAACTTCATACCTTACAACTCAGGCAAGAACTTCTTCTTTGACTGATCCATCTTGAACACCTTCAAGATCATGTCAAGGTATGTGTTCATTTGAAAGTACCATTAAGCGTTTTGATCTATCCTTATAGATCTTGATGCTCAATGTTCAAGTAGCTTAATCCAGGTTTTCCATTGAAAAACACTTTTCAAATAACCCTATATGCTTTCCAGAAATTCTACATCATTTCTGATCAACAATATGTCAACAACATATACTCATCAGAAATTCTATAGTGCTCCCACTCACTTCTTTGGAAATACAAGTTCCTCATAAACTTTGTATAAACCCAAAAGCTTTGATCATCTCATCAAAGTGTACATTCAAACTCCGAGATGCTTACTCCAGTCCTTAGAAGGATTGCTGGAGCTTTGCATACTTGTTAGCATTTTTCAGGACTGACAAAACCTTCTGGTTGTATCACATACAACCTTTCCTCAAGAAAATCGTCAAGGAAACAATATTTTGACATCGTATCTACAAGATTTCATAAACAATGCAGTAACTGCTAACATAATTCCAACAGACTCTTAGCATCACTACGAGTGAGAAAGTCTCATCGTAGTCAACTCCTTGAACTTGTCGGAAAACATCTTAACGACAAGTCAAGCTTTCTTAATGGTGATACTTACCACCATTGTCCGTCTTTCTTTTAAAATCTATATGTACCCAACAGCCTTATGAGCATCAAGCAGTTCTTCCAAAGTCTACACTTTGTTTTCATACATGGATCCTCTCTCGGATTTTATGGCCTCGAGCCAATTTTCGGAATCCGGACCCACCATCTCTTCTCCATAGCTCGTAGGTTCATTGTTGTCTAGCAACATGACTTCCAAGACAGGATTACGTACCACTCTGAAGTAGTACGCATCCTTGTCGTCCTATGAGGTTTGCTAGTGACTTGATCTGAAGTTTCATGATCATTATCATAAGCTTCCACTTCAATTGGTGTAGGTGCCACAGGAACAACTCCCTGTGCCCTGCCACACACTAGTTGAAGAGATGGTTCAATAACCTCATCAAGTCTCCACCATCCTCCCACTCAATTCTTTCGAGAGAAACTTTTCCTCGAGAAAGGACCCGATTCTAGAAACAATCCCTTATTGCTTTCAGATCTGAGGCATGAGGTATACCCAACTGTTTTGGGTGTCCTATGAACATGCATTTATCCGCTTTGGGTTCGAGCTTGTCAGCCTGAAACTTTTCACATAAGCGTCGCAGCCCCAAACCTTTTAACAAATGACAGCTTAGGTTTCTCTAAACCACAGTTCATACGGTGTCATCTCATCGGAATTATGTGGTGCCCTATTTAAAGTTAATGTGGTTGTCTCTAATGCCTAACCCATAAACTATCGTGGTAATTCGATAAGAGACATCATGGTATGCATCATATCCAATAGGGTGCAGTTATGATGTTCGGACACACCATAATACCATGGTGTTTCAGGCTGTATTAGTTGTGAAACAATTTCCACAATGTCTTAATTCTATGCCAAACTTGTAATTCAGATATTCATCTCTATGATCATATCATAGATATTTTATCCTCTTGTCATGACGATCTTTCAACTTCACCCTGAAATTACTTGAACCTTTCAATAATTCAGACTCGTGATTCATCAAGTAAATATACTCAACATCTACTCAAATCATCTGTGAAGTAAGAACATAACGATATCCACTACATGCCTCAGCACTCATTGGACTGCACACATCAAAATGTATTACTTCCAACAAGTTGCTTTCTAGTTCCATTTTACTAAAAACGAGGCTTTCAGTCATCTTGCCCATGTGGTATGATTTGCATGTCTCAAGTGATTCAAAATCAAGTGAGTCCAAACGGTCTATTTGCATGGAGTTTCTTCATGCATATGCACCAATAGACATGGTTCGCATGTCTCAAACTTTTCAAAAACGAGTGAGCCCAAAGATCCATCAACATGGAGCTTCTTCATGCGTTTTATACCGATATGACTTACGTGGCAGTGCCACAAGTAGGTGGTACTATCATTACTATCTTATATCTTTTTGGCATGAACATGTGTATCACTACGATCGAGATTCAATAAACCATTCATTTTAGGTGCAAGACCATTGAAGGTATTATTCAAATAAACAGAGTAACCATTATTCTCCTTGAATGAATAACCATATTGCGATAGACATAATCCAATCATGTCTATGCTCAACGCAAACACCAATCTCGATGGTAGAGGGAGCGTGCGATGCTTGATCACATCAAGCTTGGGAAAAACTTCCAACACATATCGCCAGCTCATCTTTAGCTAGTCTCCGTTTACCCCGCAGCCTTTTATTTCGAGTTTACTAATACTTAGCAACCGAACCGGTATCTAATACCATGGTGCTACTAGGAGTACTAGTAAAGTACACATTAACACAATGTATATCCAATATACTTCTATCGACCTTGCCAGCCTTCTCATCTACCAAGTATCTAGGGTAATTCTGCTCCAGTGGTTGTTCCCCTTATTACAGAAGCACTTAGTCTCGGGTTTGGGTTCAACCTTGGGTTTCTTCACTAGAGCAGCAGCTGATTTGCCGTTCATGAAGTATCCCTTCTTGCCCTTGCCCTTGCCCTTCTTGAAACTAGTGGTTTCACCAACCATCAACAATTGATGCTCCTTCTTGATTTCTACTTTTGTGGTGTCAAACATCGCGAATATCTCAAGGATCATCATATATGTCCCTGATATATTATAGTTCATCACGAAGCTCTAGCAGCTTGGTGGTAATGACTTCGGAGAAACATCACTATCTCATCTGGAAGATCAACTCCCACTCGATTCAAATGATTGTTGTACTCAGACAATCTGAGCACAAGCTCAACAATTGAGCTTTTCTCCCTTAGTTTGCAGGTAAGAAAATCGTCGGAGGTCTTATACCTCTTGACGTGGGCATGAGCCTGAAATCCCAATTTCAGCCCTCGAAACATCTCATATGTTTCGCGATGTTTCAAAACGTCTTCGGTGCCTCAACTCTAAACCGTTTAACTGAACTATCACATAGTTATCAAAATGTGTATGTCAGATGTTCGCAACATCCACAGACGACGTTCGAGGTTCAGCACACTGAGCAGTGCATTAAGGACATAAGCCTTCTATGAAGCAATGAGGACAATCCTCAATTTACGGACCTAGTCCGCATAATTGCTACTATCAACTTTCAACTAAATTTTTTCTAGGAACATATCTAAACAGTAGAACTGAAGCGCGAGCCACGACATAATTTGTGAAGACCTTTTGACTATGTTCAGGATAATTAAGTTCATCTTATGAACTCCCAGTCAGATAGACATCCCTCTAGTCATCTAAGTGATTACATGATCCGAGTCAACTAGGCCATGTCTGGTCATCACGTGAGACGGACTAGTCATCATCGGTGAACATCTTCATGTTGATCGTATCTACAATACGACTCATGCTCGACCTTTCGGTCTCTTGTGTTTCGAGGCCATGTCTGTACATGCTAGGCTCGTCAAGTCAACCTAAGTGTTTCGCGTGTGTAAATCTGTCTTACACCCGTTGTATGTGAACGTTAGAATCTATCACACCCGATCATCACGTGGTGCTTCAAAACGACGAACTTTCGCAACGGTGTACAATTAGGGGGAACACTTTCTTGAAATTTTAATGAGGGATCATCTTATTTACTACCGTTGTTCTAAGCAAATAAGATGCAAAAACATGATAAACATCACATGCAATCAAAAAGTGACATGATATGGCCAATATCATTTCTGCTCCTTTTGATCTCCATCTTTGGGGCTCCATGATCATCATCGTCACCGGCATGACACCATGATCTCCATCATCATGATCTCCATCATCGTGTCTCCATGAAGTTGTCTCGCCAACTATTACTTCTACTACTACAGCTAACGATTAGCAATAAAGTAAAGTAATTACATGACGTTTATATTGACGCGCAGGTCATAAATAAATTAAGACAACTCCTATGGCTCCTGCCGGTTGTCATACTCATCGACATGCAAGTCGTGATTCCTATTACAAGAACATGATCATCTCATACATCACATATATCATTCATCACATCCTTTGGCCATATCACATCACAAAACACTTGCTGCAAAAACAAGTTAGACGTCCTCTAATTGTTGTTGCAAGTTTTTTACGTGGCTGCTATAGGTTGCTAGCAAGAACGTTTCTTACCTACGCCAAAACCACAATGTGAATTGCCAATTTCTATTTACCTTTCATAAGGACCCTGTTCATCGAATCCGATCTGACTAAAGTGGGAGAGAAAGACACCCACCAGCCACCTTATGCAACTAGTGCATGTCAGTCGGTGGAACCGGTCTCACGTAAGCGTACGTGTAAGGTTGGTCCGGGCCGCTTCATCCCACAATGCCGCCAAATCAAGATAAGACTAGTAACGACAAGTAAATTGACAAAATCGACGCCCACAACTACTTTGTGTTCTACTCGTGCATAGAAACTACGCATAAACCTGGCTCATGATGCCACTGTTGCGGAACGTAGCAGAAATTCAAAATTTTCTACGCATCACCAAGATCAATCTATGGAGTAATCTAGCAACGAGGGGAAGGAGAGTGCATCTACATACCCTTGTAGATCGCTAAGCGGAAGCGTTCAAGTGAACGGGGTTGATGGAGTCATACTCGTCGTGATCCAAATCACCGATGATCCTGGTGCCGAACGGACGGCACCTCCGTGTTCAACACACGTACAGCCCGGTGATGTCTCCTACGCCTTGATCCAGCAAGGGGAGAAGGAGAGGTTGGGGAAGACTCCATCCAGCAGCAGCATGATGGCGTGGTGGTGGTGGAGGAGCGCGGGACTCCAGCAGGGCTTCGCCAAGCATTAAGAGAGACAAGGAGGGAGAGGGGTAGGGCTGCGCCAACAGGGAGAGCAAATCACATGTGTTGGGCAGCCCCAAACCTCAAGTATATATAGGGGGAGGGGAGGGGCTGCGCCCCCACCTAGGGTTCCCTCCCTAGGGGTGGCGGCAGCCCCCAGATCCCATCTGGGAGGCGGTCAAGGGGAGAGAGAGGGGGCGCACCTAGGGTGGGCCTTAGGGCCCATCTGCGCCTAGGGTTTGCCCCCTCTCCTCTTGATGACGCCTTGGGCCTTTGTGGGAGGCGCCCCAGCCCACATAGGGGCTGGTCCCTTCCCACTTATGGCCCACGCAAGCCTCCGGGGCTGGTGGCCCCTCCCGGTGGTCCCGGTACACTACCGGTGATGCCCGGAACACTTCCGGTGGCCAAAACCATACTTCCTATATATCAATATTTACCTCCGGACCATTCCAGAACTCCTCGTGACGTCCGGGATCTCATCCGGGACTCCGAACAACATTCGGTAACCGCGTACATACTTTCCCTATAACCCTAGCATCATCGAACCTTAAGTGTGTAGACCCTACGGGTTCGGGAGTCAAGCAGACATGGCCGAGACAACTCTCCGGTCAATAACCAACATCGGGATCTGGATACCCATGTTGGCTCCCAAATGCTCCACGATGATCTCATCGGATGAACCACGATGTCTAGGACTTAATCAATACCGTATACAATTCCCTTTGTCTAGCGGTACGATACTTGCCCGAGATTCGATCGTCGTGTAACGCCCCGTGACCGATGTGCTAGGTGTCGTCCAGTTATTCGCTGTTGTTGCCATGTCATTCGCTTGCATGTTGCATCTTTTTCTTGTCATCATGTGCATTGCATCATCATGTTTTCAAAACTTGCATTCGTCAAGGTTCTCCCAGTTCTCCCCGTTGTCCGTTCTGAGCCCAGATACACTTGCACGCGCCCGCGGCATGTCCAAAATATTATTTTATAAGTGGCAGGAAAATGTTCTCGGATTGGGTTGAAAGTTGGAAAGTGGTCTTGTTATAGTGTAGGTAGACCGCCTGCCAAGTTTCATCGCATTCGGAGTTCGTTTGATGCCCCAACGGATAACTATAGCGGCATTATAGCCGGTCTAACGTCGGACGTTTTTGGTCTCCAAAAATAGTCGCCGGGCCTCTCCTCTTCTCTCTTCTCAGACCTTTGCCTTCGGCACTACCTCTCACCGCCAGGCCCTACCTAACCTCTCTCGTCAGCTCGCGGACCTCCTACCGCGCGTGTCCGAAATCTGTCCCGGACCCGACCCTGACTGTCGCCACCGTTGTGTTCGGATCATCCCCAAACATCTACTAAACGTCACCATTTTCGTATTTGGACTTCCTAGCTATTTTATTCGCGATCGTCCGATTGCGATCGGAGGGTCCTTTTAGCCCCTGACCAAAAACCCACTTACTATATATACGGACCCAACCCTAGAAACTAGGACATTTGTCCTTCCTAGCCGCCGCCACCTACAGGCTCCCCCCTCCTAGGATCAGCTGCCGCCGCCATCTATCAAATCCATCCATCCACAGTGCCACCCTCCTCCTCGTTTTCAAAACCAGGCCAATCACCTCGCATTCGATCCACCCATCCCACTAACCGGAGCCTCTCCTATGCTCGATCCCGAGGGGTTCAGGAGCAGCTGGTCCCGTCGACCACCTGTGCCGTACCACCCCTCTCTTCCCTGCCTCCCATTCCATCTTCCTGTTCTTCTCTCTCTCACCTCCCCTCTCTGACCCGTCGCAGGTTCGCCATGGGCGCCCGATGGAGCACTGCTGCAGGGAACCTCATCGAAAACCACCGGATCTGGCGGGCCTCCGCTGTCCTTGACCGTTCCTGCCGGATTCCACCGGCTGGGCCCCGTCCCCGACCACCTGTGCCGTCGCCTGCGCCCGGTTCCTCTCGCGCCGTCGCCTTGCGACGCCCTGCCCACGCCAAGTCCCAGTGCCACTCCATCTGCATCGCGCTAGGTCGCTGCCGTCTTCCTGCTCCAAGGCCAAGCGCGGCCCGCTCGATCCTCTGCTTCGTGACCTGCTTCACCTCCCCTTGGTCCAGATCTGCGCCAAGGCCCAGCTCGCCTTGATTCGTCTCCACGTGCAGACCAGCGCCACGCCCTGCTTCCTCTGGATCGAAAGACAAGCGCCACTCCAGTCGACGCGGCGTCCGCATCGCTGACCTTGTCCACGCAGGTGGGCCGACCTCCGCTCCAACCGCGGCCCAGCACCGCTTCCAGTCGGGCCAGATCCGCGCCGCCCCTTCCAGCCTACCTCTTCACCGAACTGGGCCTCAGCCCATGGTGAGTGCCCCAGCAGCCTGCAGATTCGGCCCGTGATGTTTTTTTTAGTTCAGGAGGCTTTTCCTAATATTCCAGAGAAGACATGTTTTGCAGAAAAGTCCCTAGAGTTCATGCATTTAATAACTCATGAACCGTGCATCGGATTAAAATTATTTATATATGAAACTTGCTTAGAATTGCATCTAGTTTCATAATATGTCATTTTCATCCATGTTTAAAATGTTTAAAATGTTGTTTGGTTAAATTTGCTCCTATGCCATGCTAAAATGGTTTAATTCATAACTAAATAACCGTAACTCGGAATTTAATAATCTTTATATGTAAATGGGGTAGAAAAATGCCTAGTTTAACTTGGTTCACTTACTTTGCATGTTTAATAACTATAAAATTATGATTAGGGCAGAACAGTACCAAACCTTAAAATATGCATATGAGGATTTACCGGAATTGTTGTTCGTTGTTTCCGGCCTCATTTAAACTTGACTAGATAGGTAGTTTTACTTTGCTTCACCCTCTTGCCATGTTTAACAACATTTAATATTGTTGGGTACATAAACAAGATCGAACTAAATAACTTGTTGTGGTGTTTCGTCAATATGCAACTCGTTGCATATTGAGCTCCACTTAACTTGTAGTATTGTTAGTTGCACTTTGCCATGCCATGCCTCATTAAACCGGACATGCATCATAATTGTTTGTGCATCATGCCATGCTTATGTGGGGGTTGTTTACTATGTTGTTTGCTTCTTTCCAGTGTGCTTCTTTGGGTTGTATCCGGTAACATCGTGTTGTGAGGATTCGTTCGACAATGTTCGTTTGTCTTCTTCATGGACCCGTTCTTCTTCCGCGGGATTTCAGGCAAGATGACCATACCCTCGAAATCACTTCTATCTTTGCTTGCTATTTGCTCACTCTTTTGCTATGCCTATGATGTGATACCTACCACTTGCTTATCATGCCTCCCATATTGTTGAACCAAGCCTCTAACCCACCTTGTCCTAGCAAACCGTTGATTGGCTATGTTACCGCTTTGCTCAGCCCCTCTTATAGCGTTGTTAGTTGCAGGTGAAGATTGAAGTTTTGTTCCTTGTTGGAACATGGAGATGTTGTTCCTGGTTGGAACATGTTTACTTGTTGGGATATCACAATATATCTTATTTAATTAATGCATCTATATACTTGGTAAAGGGTGGAAGGCTCGGCCTTATGACTGGTGTTTTGTTCCACTCTTGCCGCCCTAGTTTCCGTCATATCGGTGTTATGTTGCGGTATTTTGCATTCCTTATGCGGTTGGGTTATAATGGGAACCCCTTGACAATTCGCCTTGGATAAAACTCCTCCAGCAAGGCCCAACATTGGTTTTACCATTTGCCACCTAGCCTTTTCTTTCCCTTGAGTCGGCCGGCTCAAGGGTCATCTTATTTTAACCCCCCCCCCGGGCCAGTGCTTCTCTAAGTGTTGGTCCAACTGAGCGATGTCCGAGGCTACCAGGGGCAACTCTGGGCTGGCTTACCCGACGTCTTGCTCATCCGGTGTGCCCTGAGAACGAGATATGTGCAGCTCCTATCGGGATTTGTCGGCACATCTGGGTGGCTTTGCTGGTCTTGTTTTACCATTGTCGATATGCCTTGTAACCGGGATTCCGAGTCTGATCGGGTCTTCCTGCTAGAAGGTCTATTCCTTCGCTGACCGTGAGAGCTTGCCATGGGCTAAGTTGGGACACCCCTGCAGGGTTTTGAACTTTCGAAAGCCGTGCCCGCAGTTATGGACAGATGGGAATTTGTTAACGTCTGCTTGTAGAAAACCTGAAGTTGACCTTAATTAAAATGTATCAATCGTGTGTGTAACCGTGATGGTCTCTTTCCGGCGGAGTCCGGGAAGTGAACACGGTGTTGGAGTTATGCTTGATGTAGGTTGTTTTAGGATCACTTATTGATCATACTTTTATCGACCGTGCTTTGCCTTCTCTTCTCGCTCTCATTTGCGTAGGTTAGCCCATACATGCTAGTCGCTTGCTGCAGCTCCACCTCATACCTTTTACCTTACCCATAAGCTTAAATAGTCTTGATCGCGAGGGTGCGAGATTGCTGAGTCCCTGTGGCTCACAGATACTTCCAAAACCAGTTTGCAGGTGCCGATGTTACAGAGTAGGTGACGCAACCAAGCTCAAGGAGGAGCTCGATGAAGATCTTGTCCTTTGTGTTGTTTCGTTCTAGTTGATCAGTAGTGGATCCCAGTTGGGGTCGATCGGGGACCTTTGTCGCTTTTGGGGTTCTTCTTTTATTTTGGTTCCATAGTCGGACCACGAGTGTATTTGGATGATGTAATGTTTTATTCATGTAATTGTGTGAAGTGGAGATTGTAAGCCAACTATGTATCTCCTTCCCTTATGTATTACATGGGTTGTGTGAAGATTACCTCACTTGCGACATTGCTTTCAATGCGGTTATGCCTCTAAGTCGTGCTTCGACACGTAGGAGATATAGCCGCATCGAGGGCGTTACACGTCGGTATCCCGATACCTTGTTCAATCTCGTTACCGGTAAGTCTCTTTACTCGTTCCGTAACACATCATCCCGTGATCAACTCCTTGATCACATTGTGCACATTATGATGATGTCCTACCGAGTGGGCCCAGAGATACCTCTCCATTTACACAGAGTGACAAATCCCAGTCTCGATTCCTGCCAACCCAACAGACACTTTCAGAGATACCTGTAGTGTACCTTTATAGCCACCCAGTTACGTTGTGACGTTTGGCACACCCAAAGCATTCCTACGGTATTCGGGAGTTGCACAATCTCATGGTATAAGGAAATGATACTTGACATTAGAAAAGCTTTAGCATATGAACTACACGATCTTTGTGCTAGGCTTAGGATTGGGTCTTGTCCATCACATCATTCTCCTAATGATGTGATCCCATTATCAACGACATCCAATGTCCATGGTCAGGAAACCGTAACCATCTATTGATCAACGAGCTAGTCAACTAGAGGCTTACTAGGGACATGGTGTTGTCTATGTATCCACACATGTATCTGAGTTTCCTATCAATACAATTATAGCATGGATAATAAAAGATTATCATGAACAAGGAAATATAATAATAACCAATTTGTTATTGCCTCTAGAGCATATTTCCAACAGTCCACTTCCTCCTTGACCGCATTTGTGAAAATGACAGCATCGTCAGCGTACAAACTAATCCTCATGCTGATGCCATGGCCCGGCAGATTAGCTATCATTTCCTCCTCTGCAGCAGCCTCTAGGAGTCGGTGCAATGGGTCTATTGCCAAAATGAAAAGCAGGGGAGCGAGCGGGTCGCCCTGCCTGAATCCACATCCATGGGATATGGTTGGGCCTTGCGTTCCATTTAGCATGCAGGAAGATGAAGCAGATGAGAGGAGTAACGCAATCCAATTTCTCCATCTGGGCGGGAAGCCCGTCTTCTGCATGAGCTCGAGTAGATACTCCCAGGACACAGATTCAAAGGCCTTCGCTATATCTAACTTGAAGAACAATGCCTTCTTCTTTGTTTTGTGCAACATCTTAACACAGCTCTGAACATATTGATAACTGTCATGTATGCATTTTCCTTTCTGGAAAGCGGTCTGTGCTGGTGAAATGATTGCAGCAAGAACCCCCGCAAGCCTTGCAGAAAGAACTTTTGAGATGAGCTTTGCAACTAAGTGTATCAGGCTAATCGGCCTATAGTGGTTGACCTTAGAGGCACCATCCTTCTTTGGGAGCAGCGTGATCACAGCAGTGTTTATCTCCGCAAAGTTTTGCCCTGCCAGCTGATGGAACTTGTGAAAAACAGCCATGACATCTTCCTGAATGATGTGCCAACAGGAGCGGTAAAATTGTCTCGTGAAACCGTCAGGCCCGGGTACTTTATCTCTTGGGGAGGAAATGATAGCTGCCCAAACCTCCGCCATGGAGAACGGTGAGTCTAGGCCTTGCGGGTCGATTGTGGGGATAGCCAGCCTCTCCCAATTGAGGGTGTTTTGCCGATCATCTTGCTTGCCCAGAAACTTGGTGAAATGGTCATGAAGGATCCTCTCTTTCCCTGCATGATCGAAAATCTCCGAGCCACCCTCCCTGAGAGAATGTATGAATTTTTTTCTTCTTCTGACTCTCATTTTTGCATGGAAAAGCTTGGTGTTTGCATCTCCCGCGCGCAGCCAGGTAATCCTTGAAGCTTCTTTTCGCCTGGCCCTTTCAATTGCTGCCAGCCCTAACACTTTTAGCTTGAGTTGCTTTCTCAGATGAAACTCTGTAGTCGTGAGCCTTCTGCTTTCTTGAGCCACATCTAACAGGCGTATCACTTCGTTTGCGATGTGCAGCTGCATTTTCGCTTTTCCAAAAGTGGCCTTGCTCCAGATCTTCAGATCAGCCGCAGTCCGCTCGAGCTTCTTCTTGATTCGCACAAAAGGGCAGTCATGTGGCACCGGCCTTTGCCAGGCATGAAGGACTGTTTCCGAGAAGTGTGGAAACTTAGGCTAGAAATTTTCGAACCTGAACCTAGCTTTTCGTGCTGGCGTGTCCACTGCAGCGAGCACCAGAGGACAGTGGTCGGAGAACGATGTTGAGGCAGCAAACAACAGATGATCGGGGTGCAAATCTTCCCAGCCCGCGTTGCAGAACACTTTGTCAATGCTACAGAGGGTAGGGTTTTCCCTTTCATTACTCCATGTGAAACGCCGATTTTTGCACTTGATCTCCTTGAGTATAGCTTGGTCTATGGCTCTGCGGAATTTTCCCATCATTCTCATGTTTATGTTTGGATTGCTCTTGTCTCTAGCTTGATAGATCATATTGAAATCCCCGTTGATCATCCACGGTTCACCAGAAGGAGGGGCAGAAACAGCTATTTCCGCAAGAAAATTCTCTTTCTGCGCGTTGTCTGTCGGGCCATAGACGGTGGTCATACAAAAATGCTGCCCCGAGCTCAGTTCACGCACTTTTGCCATGATGGAAAAGCCACCCAAATAGTGAGAAACTACGTCGACTACATCTTTATCCCAGAAAATCGCCGCTCCACCTCTAGTCCCGATCGTAGGCAGCACTACACATCCCTGTAATCTACTGCCGCCTATCTCACAAGCTACCGCCGTCGTCCAAGAATCAATTTTGGTTTCATGTAGGCATAACACCGCTACTCTATGAGAAGAAACTACGTCGCTGACAACCGTGCGCTTCGCCGGACAGTTCAAACCTCTGACGTTCCAGGACATGAAGACTAAATTGCCGTCATACATCGAAGAAACTAAATCTGCTCCACCAACTAAAGATTTTACTAACACAGAACAGAGACAACTTACAGCAGCACCAGGGGCGACGACGGCCACCAATAGCCCCAAAACCCCGTCGTCGATGATCAAACCACAACATCGAAGAACTACACATGAAGACTAGACCTAACTCAAGCTGGTTTAGGACCAGCCGCTGGCGGAGACTAGCTACTGCTAATACTACAGACATGATCAGACTTGCATGAGCTCCTCTGCATCGGCGATCCCCGCCATGCCTGTGGCAATCTTGAGAGCTTCCTGGTCGAGGCCGGTCAGCTTGGCGATTGCAACGATGTCGCTGTCGGAGAGGGGTTCCTGGAAATGCTTCATGATCTGCGCAGCCGCTTTCGGAGTCATCTTGTCCTTGGGGCCGAGCTCACCAAGCTCCTGGACTAGGCGCAGCACCGCCCTCTGCGCCACCGGGGTGGAGATGCCAGCTGCTGCCTATCGAGCACTGCGATGGGAGGGGGCGGAGGTAGCCCTGGACTTGGGCGGAGCAGAGTGGCGAGGACGAGGAGGCTGGCTTGGGAGGATTGGAGGTGGGACCACTGCAAACAGCTTGGTCGCCTGCGCCTGACTACTGCCGATCTGCATGGAGCCCACCTGCTGGATGACCGCGTCCATCTGGAAGCCCACCGTCGCTGCTGCAGGGGAGGCGATGCAGGGCAGCAGGCACGGCAGCATCTCCGGGCTCTCCAGTTTGGCAGGCTTGGCGGTGGGTGGAGAAGGCGAGCGGCCACCGTCTTCGAAAGCCTGAGGGGTGACCAGCGCCTCCTGAATGGCGTTCTCCATCTCTAGTTGAATGCAGTCTATGCGTGGGGGCGGAGAGAGGGCATGTCCGTTGTCGGAGAAGGAGAAGAACTGGGCCACCCGGTCAACCTCCGTCGCTGGGGGGCCGAGCGGAGGGGGAGTGGCGTGGTGACGCGTAGGACTGGAGTGTCGGATGCCCTCCCAGTGGCAGGGCGGCCATGACGGCCAGCCGCGTGGCGGCGGCCGGCAGGCGATCTGCTGCGGCGGCGGTGCGCATCCGTGATCACGTCTCCGTCGCAGCCCCTGGCGTGGCAACCGCGACCGAGCAGGCGATCCTTCCAAGAACGGCTTGCGCCGGAACCGCCACTTCCACCATCCTCCTCGTGGTCGCGAGCGCCCCCACCGAGCACAGGGCCACAGCCCCCAGGCCCGACGCGCGATGCCCTGCTGCGGGCCCCGCCCTGCCCGTCTTCGACACGCGCCACCCAAGTGCCGGGCTTGATGCGCGGGAAGGGGCGGTCGTCGTCTTCGTCAGAGGAAGGCAGCCCACTCTGGCCGAAGTGAGACGAGCGCGGCGAGAGGGGTAACCAATCCTCCAGCAGGTCGACATGGATCAGCAGGTCCTAGCGCCGGACGCCGGGTGGCGGGGGGATGCGGCGATCCGCGGGGGCGAGGCCGATGATCTCGTCCGCCCGGCCTGCACCCCGCTTGAGCACCCAGAGCACGCGCCTGGTGGGGATGTGGGCAACGTCCCAGACCCAGAGCCAGAACGTGAAGGTCCTGGTGTGCCCCCTCTCCAGGGTGCGCGAATCAAGCTGGTCGACGCGGCCGATGTCGCCGAACGCCTCATCCGCACCCGGCAGCGACCAAAACTGCATGGGCAGGTCTTCCACCACAATGCGCACGTGATGACGGAACTTGAGGAACACGGTGTGATCGTCTTCGTTCCAGGCTCTGATGAAGTACTTGCAGCCTTCAACCTTGATGACGCCGCAGCGCACGGCGTTGTCCCAGTGCGCAGGGAGGTCGAAGTGGACGAGGAAGGCTTCAGGCTGGTGGGCGGTGACGCGGAGCAGGTGCGGAGGGGTAGACATCTGCTTGAGGATGACCTTGCCCACCGCTGCGGGGGTGGTAGAGTGCGAGCGGTCCGTGGCGGTCAGGGTGACCGCGTGCTGGCACAGGACGTGCTCCTCAAGTTCCAACGCCGGAGAGGCCATGACGACCTTGCGGCTCTCGCGTGGCCGCCTAGCCGGGTCGCAGAGGCCAAGGCTTGCGATGGGAGCAGGGGGGAGGCAGAGGCGGAGGCGGGAAGACGACATGGTCGCGGACCGGAGCTCTGCACTCCGCCAGGAACTTCAGGCGAGCACTGGCAGCCCCACCTGGGCCACCGTTTCTTGGATTTGCGGGCACTCCTTGCCAAAATGCCCAGCGCTCTTGCAAATGATGCAGCGGAGGGGATCCCGGCAGTCAACACGGCGGTGGCTCTTACTGAGACAGCGGAAACATTTACCTCTGAACTGGCTTAAGAAGGCCTCCCTCCCAGCAGCGACATTGAAGGATCTGCGCCGGTCCAAACGCGAGATCAAAGCACGCCCGCTTCGATCCGCCGAGCGGGAGCCTGCCCTCCCATTCTTCCGGGATTTGACCATCGTCCAACCCACCTCCACCGGGCCAGCCTAGCCCGAAGAGGAAGGACTGGCCGAGGGGGAGGGGCGAACAACCACGGATTTAAGGCACGCCCGGCCCTCATCGGAGGACGCCCCCAGATCCGGCGGTCCGAGCCGCGCACCAACCTTGGATGGACCGCCGCGCTGCAGGATTCGCGGCGTTGAAGCTGGATCTGATGCCACAGCTGTCGAGGCCACTGACCACGGGGAGGGGGGCTGCGAGGAGACGCCGGGTCGAAGCGAGGCTCCAGCGGGCGGCGAGGGGCTCCGACAAGGCGGGAAGGGGGGTTGGAGGCACAGCTGGCGGCCATAATGGCCGGATTTGGTGGCCGCCGCGGCCGGAGCGGCCTGCGGCATGGTATGGGGAGGGGTGGAGATCTGGGGTCCCCATCGTTCCATATAGAGACGTCGTTTACGTGTTCGTTTTTGTTCGATCCACCGCAGTATTGCTCCTATATATAAAGGCTCAATCTCTGCCCTGATTTCTCCTCCTCATTGCAACAACCATGCACCGTTTCTCGCGGTGGAGGGTCATGGCGAGAGAAGCTGTGGCAGAGATGGGATGCGACTGATGTTGCTCGCGGATCTCGCTGGGAGGCGTCCGGTGCGGCAGCAGGACGTGGATCTCCTGTGGTGCGTCTGTGCGTGCAACGAACCTTAGGTGGCCATGGAGCTTCGGAGCTCCCCGTCCGTTCTCATGGGGCCAGCCAAACACGATGGACATGGTGGCGACAGCAGTAGCGAACTAGCTTCCGCCAGATCAGTTGCGGCAGTTCAGCTGCATGGCAGCATTACCGGCGGGAGCAGCGGGGTGAAGGAGAGGACGTGCAGGCACTGCGGCTGTACAAGGAGTCCAACAGCGCCGGCGAAAGCGGCGGTGGCGTTCTGGTGCAGGTCTGGGCGACTGACCTCCGCGGCGTTGCACATGATTCCATCGACTACCCGGCTTCTAAGGCATGTACGCGGCTCCCAGCACGAAGGACGTGAAGGTTCTCGGCTCAACGGTGCTCCTCTGCGCACTGCGACATCGGATGCATGCATCCTGCTCGCTCTCTTGATTCTATGGTGCCTAGGCTAGATGAGTGTGTGCTAGTTGATGGGTGCGCGCGAGAGCTATGTGTATGTGTGTGTGTGACTCTGAGTGTGCGCGTGCTTGGTGCAGGTTAGTGTGCGTGCTCTAGAGCGGCCAAACTGAGGCGATGTCTTCTCCCTTTTCTCCTCTCCTGCACGTCCCTCCTTAGCTTCTTGACAATCCATCGACGACGCGCTGACCAACCTGCTCCTCCCCTTGACCTGACTCCGAGGCGGCGGTTACGATGGACATGCCCAAGCCCGAGCGGCTGTTCTACTCGTGCGTGCGCGACGTGGTCCGTTTTCTCTCTTTGACCTGCAGAATATCCCGGAGCATACGAATCCTTCTTCGCCGTCCTTTCACGTTGCCGTACTCGGCGCATGGAGTCCTTTGGAGAAAATGTTTAGTCCCTGATTAGTTGAGAGTCGGAGATGATGTGCTGCACTGAAATGCACTTGCTCGCAAAATATAATGGTGGTAGCAGTAGCTGCCTAGCCTATTGCTATCCGCAAACTTTTGTACTAGCTGCTCTTTGAACCTTTGCTTGATGCTTTCCTGTTCAAAGTTTGTGAAGGAAATATGCCCTAGAGGCAATAATAAAGTTATTATTTATTTCCTTATATCATGATAAATGTTTATTATTCATGCTAGAATTGTATTAACCGGAAATATAATACATGTGTGAATACATAGAGAGTGTCACTAGTATGCCTCTACTTGACTAGCTCGTTGATCAAAGATGGTTAAGTTTCCTAACCATTGACATGGGTTGTCAATTGATTAACGGGATCACACCATTAGGAGAATGATGTGATTGACTTGACCCATTCCGTTAGCTTAGCACCCGATCGTTTAGTATGTTGCTATTTCTTTCTTCATGACTTATACATGTTCCTATGACTATGAGATTATGCAACTCCCGTTTACAGGAGGAACACTTTGTGTGCTACAAACGTCACAAAGTAACTGGGTGATTATAAAGGTGCTCTACAGGTGTCTCCGAAGGTACTTGTTGGGTTGGCGTATTTCGAGATTAGGATTTGTCACTCCGATTGTCGGAGAGGTATCTCTGGGCCCTCTCGGTAATGCACATCACTTAAGCCTTGCAAGCATTGCAACTAATGAGTTAGTTGCGGGATGATGTATTACGGAATGAGTAAAGATACTTGCCGGTAACGAAATTGAACTAGGTATTGAGATACCGACGATCGAATCTCGGGCAAGTAACATACCGATGACAAAGGGAACAACGTATGTTGTTATGCGGTCTGACCGATAAAGATCTTCGTAGAATATGTGGGAGCCAATATGAACATCCAGGTTCCGCTATTGGTTATTGACCGGAGACATGTGTCGGTCATGTCTACATAGTTCTCGAACCCGTAGGGTCCGCACGCTTAACGTTTCAATGACAGTTATATTATGAGTTTATATGTTTTGATATACCGAAGGTTGTTCGGAGTCCCAGATGTGATCACAGACATGACGAGGAGTCTCGAAATGGTCGAGACATATAGATTGATATATTGGAAGCCTATGTTTGAATATCGGAAGTGTTCCGGGTGAAATCGGGATTTTACCGGAGTACCGGGAGATTACCGGAACCCCCCGGGGTCTTAATGGGCCTTAGTGGGCCTTGGTGGAAAGAGGGGAGAGGCGGCGAGGGCATGGGCCGCGCCCCCTCCCCCTAGTCCGAATAGGACAAGGAGAGGGGGCGGCGCCCCCCCCCCCCCTTCCTTCTTCTCCTCCACCTCTTTCCCCTCTCTCTCCTAGTCCAACAAGGAAAAGGGGGGGAGTCCTACTCCCGGTAGGAGTATGACTCCTCCTAGCGCATCCTAGGCCGGCCGCACCCCCCTTGCTCCTTTATATACGGGGGCAGGGGCACCCCATAGACACAATAACTGATCCTTTGATCTTTTAGCCGTGTGTGGTGCCCCCCTCCACCATAGTCCACCTCAATAATACTGTAGCGGTGCTTAGGCGAAGCCCTGCGTCGGTAGAACATCATCATCGTCACCTCGCCGTCGTGCTAACGAAACTCTCCCTCAACACTCGGCTGGATCGGAGTTCGAGGGACATCATTGGGCT
This sequence comes from Triticum aestivum, assembly GCF_018294505.1. Classification (NCBI taxonomy): domain Eukaryota; kingdom Viridiplantae; phylum Streptophyta; class Magnoliopsida; order Poales; family Poaceae; genus Triticum; species Triticum aestivum. Next base: position 560,905,132 of record NC_057797.1, on the reverse strand, counting down.
GAACATGTGCTGAACTCGGAGGTGCCGTATGTTTGGTACTTGATCGGTCGGATCGTGAAGACATACGACTATATCAACCATGTTGTGCTAACGCTTCCGCTTTCGGTCTACGAGGGTACGTGGACAACACTCTCCCCTCTCGTTGATATGCATCACCATGATCTTGCGTGTGCGTAGGAATTTTTTTTGAAATTACTACATTCCCCAACAGTGGTATCAGAGCCAGGTTTTATGCGTAGATGTCATATGTATGAGTATAACACAAGTGAGTTGTGGGCGATATAAGTCATACTGCTTACCAGTATGTCATAATTTGGTTTGGCGGTATTGTTGGATGAAGCGGCCCGGACCGACATTATGCGTACACTTACGCGAGACTGGTTCTACCGACGTGCTTTGCACACAGGTGGCTGGCGGGTGTCAGTTTCTCCAACTTTAGTTGAACCGAGTGTGGCTACTCCCGGTCCTTGCGAAGGTTAAAACAGCACCAACTTGACAAACTATCGTTGGGTTTTTGATGCGTAGGTAAGAACGGTTCTTGCTAAAGCCCGTAGCAGCCACGTAAAATTTGCAACAAGAAATAGAGGACGTCTAACTTGTTCTTGCAGGGCATCTTGTGATGTGATATGGTCAAGACATGATGCTAAATTTTATTGTATGAGATGATCATGTTTTGTAACCGAGTTATCGGCAACTGGTAGGAGCCATATGGTTGCCACTTTATTGTATGCAATGCAATCGCCCTGCAATGCTTTACTTTATCACTAAGCGGTAGCGATAGTCGTGGAAGCATAAGATTGACGAGACGACAATGATGCTACGATGGAGATCAAGGTGTCGCGCCGGTGACGATGGTGATCATGACGGTGCTTCGGAGATGGAGATCACAAGCACAAGACGATGATGGCCATATCATATCACTTATATTGATTGCATGTGATGTTTATCTTTTATGCATCTTATCTTGCTTTGATTGACGGTAGCATTATAAGATGATCCCTCACTAAATTATCAAAGTATAAGTGTTCTCCCTGAGTATGCACCGTTGCGAAAGTTCTTCGTGCTGAGACACCACGTGATGATCGGGTGTGATAGGCTCTACGTTCAAATACAACGGGTGCAAAACAGTTGCACACACGGAATACTCAGGTTAAACTTGACGAGCCTAGCATATAACAGATATGGCCTCGGAACACGGAGACCGAAAGGTCGAGCGTGAATCATATAGTAGATATGATCAACATAGTGATGTTTGTTGGGTAACGTAGTAATTTCAAAAAAATTCCTACGCACACACAAGATCATGGTGATGCATAGCAACGAGAGGGGAGAGTGTTGTCTACGTACCCTTGTAGACCGACAGCGGAAGCGTTATGACAACGCGGTTGATGTAGTCGTACGTCTTCATGGCCCGACCGATCAAGCACCGAAACTACGGCACCTCCGAGTTCTAGCACACGTTCAGCTCGATGACAATCCCCGGACTCCGATCCAGCAAAGTGTCGAGGAAGAGTTCCGTCAGCATGACGGCGTGGTGACGATCTTCATGTTCTACCGTCGCAGGGCTTCGCCTAAGCACCGCTACAATATTATCGAGGAGTATGGTGGAGGGGGGCACCGCACACGGCTAAGAAAACGATCACGAAGATCAACTTGTGTGTCTATGGGGTGCCCCCTTGCCCCCGTATATAAAGGAGCAAGGGGGGAGGAGGCCTGCCCTAGGAGGGGCGCGCCAGGGGAGTAGGATTCCTACTCCTAGTTGGAGTAGGTTTCCTTCTTTCCTAGTACAACTAGGAGAAGGGGGAAAAGGGGGAAAGAGGGGAAGGAAGGGAGAGAGGGGGCGCGCCCCAAACCCCTTGTCCAATTCGGACTGGGCTTGGGAGGGGCGCGCAACACCTCCTGGTCCTTCCCACTAAGGCCCATTAAGGCCCATTGCTTCTTCCTCGTATTCCCGTAACTCCCCGGTACCTCCGAAAATACCCGAATCACTCGGAACCTTTCCGATGTCCGAATATAGTCGTCCAATATATCGATCTTTATGTCTCGACCATTTCGAGACTCCTTGTCATGTCCACGATCTCATCCGGGACTCCGAACTCCTTCGGTACATCAAAACTCATAAACTCATAATATAACTATCATCAAACCTTAAGTGTGCGGACCCTGCGGGTTCGAGAACAATGTAGACATGACCGATACACATCTCCGGTCAATAACCAATAGTGGAACCTGGATGCTCATATTGGCTCCTACATATTCTACGAAGATCTTTATCGGTCAGACTGCATAACAACATACGTTGTTCCCTTTGTCATCGGTATGTTACTTGCCCGAGATTCGATCGTCGGTATCTCAATACCTAGTTCAATCTCGTTACCGGCAAGTCTCTTTACTCGTTTCGTAATACCTCATCTCGCAACTAACTCATTAGTTGCAATGCTTGCAAGGCTTAAGTGATGTGCATTACCGAGAGGGCCCAGAGATACCTCTCCGACAATCGGAGTGACAAATCCTAATCTCGAAATACGCCAACCCAACATGTACCTTCGGAGACACCTGTAGAGCACCTTTATAATCACCCAGTTACGTTGTGACGTTTGGTAGCACACAAAGTGTTCCTCCGGTAAACGGGAGTTGCAAAATCTCATAGTCATAGGAATATGTATAAGTCATGAAGAAAGCAATAGCAACATACTAAATGATCAAGTGCTAAGCTAACGGAATGGGTCAAGTCAATCACATCATTCTCCTAATGATGTGATCTCGTTAATCAAATGACAACTCATGTCTATGGCTAGGAAACATAACCATCTTCGATTAACGAGCTAGTCAAGTAGAGGCATACTAGTGACACTTTGTTTGTCTATGTATTCACACAAGTATTACGTTTCCGGTTAATACAATTCTAGCATGAATAATAAACATTTATCATGATATAAGGAAATAAATAATAACTTTATTATTGCCTCTAGGGCATATTTCCTTCAATCTCCCACTTGCACTAGAGTCAATAATCTAGATCACATCGCCATGTGATTTAACATCAATAGTTCACATCACCATGTGATTAACACCCATAGTTCACATTGTCATGTGACCAACACCCAAAGGGTTTACTAGAGTCAATAATCTAGTTCACATCACTATGTGATTAACACCCAAAGAGTACTAAGGTGTGATCATGTTTTGCTTGTGAGAGAAGTTTAGTCAACGGGTCTGCCACATTCAGATCCGTATCTATTTTGCAAATTTCTATGTCAACAATGCTCTACACGGAGCTACTCTAGCTAATTGCTCCCACTTTCAATATGTATCCAGATCAAGACTTAGAGTCATCTGGATCAGTGTCAAAACTTGCATCGACGTAACCCTTTACGACGAACCTTTTTGTCACCTCCATAATCGAGAAACATATCCTTATTCCACTAAGGATAATTTTGAACGTTGTCCAGTGATCTACTCCTAGATCACTATTGTACTCCCTTGCCAAAAACAGTGTAGGGTATACAATAGATCTGGTACACATCATGGCCTACTCTATAGAACCTATGGCTGAGGCATAGGGAATGACTTTCATTCTCTTTCTATCTTTTGCGGTGGTCGGGCTTTGAGTCTTGCACAACTTCACACCTTGTAACACAGGCAAGAATCCTTTCTTTTGCTTGATCCATTTTGAACTTCTTCAAAACTTTGTCAAGGTATGTGCTTTGTGAAAGTCCAATTAAGCGTCTTGATCTATCTCTATAGATCTTAATGCCCAGTATGTAAGCAGCTTCACCGAGGTCTTTCATTGAAAAACTCTTATTCAAGTATCCCTTTATGCTATCCAGAAATTCTATATCATTTCCGATTAGTAATATGTCATCTACATATAATATTAGAAATGCTACAGAGCTCCCACTCACTTTCTTGTAAATACAGGCTTCTCCAAAAGTCTGTACAATACCAAATGCTTTGATCACACTATCAAAGCGTTTATTCCAACTCCGAGAGGCTTGCACCAGTCCATAAATGGATCGCTAGAGCTTGCACACTTTGTTAGCTCCCTTTGGATCGACAAAACCTTCTGGTTGCATTATATACAACTCTTCTTTAAGAAATCCATTAAGGATTGCAGTTTTGTTATCCATTTGCCAGATTTCATAAAATGCGGTAATTGCTAACATGATTCGGACAGACTTTAAGCATCGATACGAGTGAGAAAATCTCATTGTAGTCAACACCTTGAACTTTGTCAAAAACCTTTTTCGATAAGTCTAGCTTTGTAGATAGTAACACTACTATCAGCGTCTGTCTTCCTCTTGAAGATCCATTTAATCTCAATGGCTTGCCGAACATCGGGCAAGTCAACCAAAGTCCATACTTTGTTCTCATACATGGATCCTATCTTAGATTTCATGGCCTCAAGCCATTTTTGCGGAATCTGGGCTCATCATCGCTTCCTCATAGTTCGTAGGTTCGTTATGGTCAAGTAGCATGACCTCCAGAACAAGAATACTGTACCACTCTGGTGCGGATCTCACTCTGGTTAACCTACGAGATTTGGTAGTAACTTGATCTGAAGTTACATGATCATCATCATTAGCTTCCTCACTAATTGGTGTAGTAGTCACAGGAACAGATTTCTATGATGAACTACTTTCCAATAAGGGAGAAGGTAGAATTACCTTATCAAGTTCTACTTTCCTCCCACTCACTTCTTTCGAGAGAAACTTCTTCTCTAGAAAGGATCCATTCTTAGCAACGAATGTCTTGCCTTCGGATCTGTGATTGAAGGTGTACCCAACTGTCTCCTTTGGGTATCCTATGAAGACATATTTCTCCGATTTGGATTTGATCTTATCAGGATGAAACTTTTTCATATAAGCATCACAATCCCAAACTTTAAGAAATGACAACTTTGGTTTCTTGCCAAACCACAGTTCAGATTGTGTCATCTCAACGGACTTAGATGGTGCCCTTTTAAACGTGAATGTAGCTGTCTCTAATGCATAACCCCAAAACGATAGTGGTAAATCGGTAAGAAACATCATAGATTGTACTATATCTAATAAAGTACGGTTATGACGTTCGGACACACCATTATGCTGTGGTGTTCCAGGTGGCACGAATTTGTGAAACTATTTCATAGTGTTTTAATTGAAGACCAAACTCGTAACTCAAATATTTGTCTCCGTGATCAGATCGTAGAAACCATATTTTCTTGTCACGATGATTTTCCACTTCACTCTGAAATTCTTTGAACTTTTCAAATGTTTCAGACTTATGTTTAGATATACCCATATCTGCTCAAATCATCTGTGAAGGTCAGAAAATAACGATACCTGCCGTGAGCCTCAACACTCATCGGATCGCATACATCAGTATGTATTATTTCCAATAAGTCAGTTGCTCGCTCCATTGTTCTGGAGAACGGAGTCTTTAGTCATCTTGCCCATAAGGCATGGTTCGCAAGCATCAAGTGATTCATAATCAAGTGATTCCAAAATTCCACCAGCATGGAGTTTCTTCATGCGCTTTACACCAATATGACCTAAACGGCAGTGCCACAAATAAGTTGCACTATCATTATTAACTTTGCATCCTTTTGGCTTCAATATTATGAATATGTGTATCACTATGATCGAGATCTAACAAACCATTTTCGTTGTGTATGACCATAGAAGGTTTTATTCATGTAAACAGAACAACAATTGTTCTCTAACTTAAATGAATAACTGTATTGCAATAAACATGATCAAATCATATTCATGCTCAACGCAAACACCAAATAACAGTTATTTAGGTTCAACACTAATCCCGAACGTATAGGGAGTGTGCGATGATGATCATATCAATCTTGGAACCACTTCCAACACACATCGTCACCTCACCCTTAACTAGTCTCTATTCATTCTGCAACTCCCGATTCAAGTTACTAATCTTAGCAACTGAACTAGTACCAAATACTGAGGGGTTGGTATGAACACTAGTAAAGTACACATCAATAACATGTATATCAAATATACCTTTGTTTACTTTGTCATCCTTTCTTATCCGCCAAATACTTGGGGTAGTTCCGCTTCTAGTGACCAGCCCTTTGCAGTAGAAGCACTTAGTCTCAGGCTTAGGTCCAGACTTGGGCTTCTTCACTTGAGCAGCAACTTGCTTGCCGTTCTTCTTGAAGTTCCCCTTCTTTCCTTTTGCCCTTCTCTTGAAACTAGTGGTCTTGTTAATCATCAACACTTGATGCTCTTTCTTGATTTCTACCTTCGTCGATTTCAACATCACGAAGAGCTCGGGAATCGTTTTCGTCATCCCTTGCATACTATAGTTCATCATGAAGTTTTAGTAACTTGATGATGGTGACTAGAGAACTTGGTCAATCACTATCTTATCTGGAATATTAACTCCCACTTGATTCAAGCGATTGTAGTACCCAAACAATCTGAGCACATGCTCACTAGTTGAGCGATTCTCCTCCATCTTTTAGCTATAGAACTTGTTGGAGACTTCATATCTCTCAACTCGGGTATTTGCTTGAAATATTAACTTCAACTCCTGGAACATCTCATATGGTCCATGACGTTCAAAACGTCTTTGAAGTCCCGATTCTAAGCCATTAAGCATGGTGCACTAAACTATCAAGTAGTCATCATATTGAGCTAGCCAAACGTTCATAACGTCTGCATCTGCTCCTGCAATAGGTCTGTCACCTAGCGGTGCATCAAGGACATAATTCTTCTGTGCAGCAATGAGGATAAACCTCAGATCACGGATCCAATCCGCATCATTGCTACTAACATTTTTCAACACAATTTTCTCTAGGAACATATCAAAATAAACATATGAAAGCAACAACGCGAGCTATTGATCTACAACATAATTTGCAAAATACTACCAGGACTAAGTTCATAATAAACTTAAGTTCAATTAATCATATTACTTAAGAACTCCCACTTAGATAGACATCCCTCTAATCCTCTAAGTGATCACGTGATCCAAATCAACTAAACCATGTCCGATCATCACGTGAGATGGAGAAGTTTCATTGGTGAACATCACTATGTTGATCATATCTACTATATGATTCACGCTCGACCTTTCGGTCTCCGTGTTCCGAGGCCATATCTGTATGTGCTTGGCTCGCCAAGTATAACCTGAGTATTCCGCGTGTGCAACTGTTTTGCACCCGTTGTATTTGAACGTAGAGCCTATCACACCCGATCATCACGTGGTGTCTTAGCACGAAGAACTTTCGCAACGGTGCATACTCAGGGAGAACACTTCTTGATAATTAGTGAGAGATCATCTTAAAAAGCTATCGCTGAACTAAGCAAAATAAGATGTATAAAAGATAAACATCACATGTAATCATAATATGTGACATGATATGGCCATCATCATCTTGTGCCTTTGATCTACATCTTCAAAGCATCATCATGATCTCTATCGTCACCGGCATGACACCATGATCTCCATCATCTTGATCTATATCAATGTGTCATTACATGGTCGTCTCGCCAACTATTGCTCTTGCAACTATTGCTATCGCATAGCGATAAAGTAAAGCAATTATTTGGCGCTTGCATCTTATGCAATAAAGAGACAACCATAAGGCTTCAGCCAGTTGCCGATAACTTCAACAAAACATGATCATCTCAAACAACAACTTATATCTCATCACGTCTTGACCATATCACATCACAATATGCCCTGCAAAAACAAGTTAGACGTCCTCTACTCTGTTGTTGCAAGTTTTACGTGGCTGCTATGGGCTTAGCAAGAACCAATCTTACCTACGCATCAAAACCACGACGATAGTTTGTCAAGTTGGTGCTGTTTTAACCTTCGCAAGGACTAGGCGTAGCCACACTCGGTTCAACTAAAGTTGGAGAAACTGACATTCGCCAGCCACCTGTGTGCAAAGCACGTCGGTAGAACCAGTCTCGCGTAAGCGTACGCGTAATGTCGGTCCGGGCCGCTTCATCCAACAATACCGCCGAACCAAAGTATGACATGCTGGTAAGCAGTATGACTTATATCGCCCACAACTCACTTGTGTTCTACTCGTGCACAACATCAACGCATAAAACCTAGGCTCTGATACCACTGTTGGGTAACGTAGTAATTTCAAAAAAATTCCTATGCACACACAAGATCATGGTGATGCATAGAAACGAGAGGGGAGAGTGTTGTCTACGTACCCTTGTAGACCGACAGCAGAAGCGTTATGACAACGCGATTGATGTAGTCGTACGTCTTCACGGCCCAACCGATCAAGCACCGAAACTACAACACCTTCGAGTTCTAGCACACGTTCAGCTCGATGACGATCCTCGGACTCCGATCCAGCAAAGTGTCGGAGAAGAGTTCCGTCAGCACGACGGCGTGGTGACGATCTTGATGTTCTATCGTCGCAGGGCGTCGCTTAAGCACCGCTACAATATTATCAAGGAGTATGGTGGAGGGGGCACCGCACACGGCTAAGAAAACGATCACGAAGATCAACTTGTGTGTCTATGGGGTGTCCCCCTGCCCCCGTATATAAAGGAGCAAGGGGGGAGGAGGCCGTCCCTAGGAGGGGCGCGCCAGGGGAGTAGGATTCCTACTCCTAGTTGGAGTAGGTTTCCTTCTTTCCTAGTCCAACTAGGAGAAGGGGGGAAAGGGGGAAAGAGGGGAAGGAAGGAAGAGAGGGGCCGCGCCCCAAACCCCTTGTCCAATTCGGACTGGGCTTGGGAGGGGCGCGCGCCACCTCCTGGTCCTTCCCACTAAGGCCCATTAAGGCCCATTGCTTCTTCCTCGTATTCCCGTAACTCCCCGATACCTTCAAAAATACCCGAATCACTCAGAACCTTTCCGATGTCCGAATATAGTCGTCCAATATATCGATCTTTACGTCTCGACCATTTCGAGACTCCTCGTCATGTCCCCGATCTCATCCGGGACTCTGAACTCCTTCGGTACATCAAAACTCATAAACTCATAATATAACTGTCATCGAAACCTTAAGCGTGCGGACCCTACGGGTTTGAGAATAATGTAGACATGACCGATACACGTCTCCGGTCAATAACCAATAGCGGAACCTCGATGCTCATATTGGCTCCTACATATTCTATGAAGATCTTTATCGGTCAGACTGCATAACAACATACATTGTTCCCTTTGTCATCGGTATGTTACTTGCCCGAGATTCAATCGTCGGTATCTCAATACCTAGTTCAATCTCGTTACCGGCAAGTCTCTTTACTCGTTCCGTAATACATCATCTCGCAACTAACTCATTAGTTGCAATGCTTGCAAGGCTTATGTGATGTGCATTACCGAGAGGGCCCAGAGATACCTCTCCGACAATCAGAGTGACAAATCCTAATCTCGAAATACGCCAACCCAACATGTACCTTCGGAGACACCTGTAGAGCACCTTTATAATCACCCAGTTACATTGTGACGTTTGGTAGCACATAAAGTGTTCCTCCGGTAAACGGGAGTTGCATAATCTCATAGTCATAGGAACATGTATAAGTCATGAAGAAAGCAATAGCAACATACTAAATGATCAAGTGCTAAGCTAACGGAATGGGTCAAGTCAATCACATCATTCTCCTAATGACGTGATCTCGTTAATCAAATGGCAACTCATGTCTATGGCTAGGAAACATAACCATCTTCGATTAACGAGCTAGTCAAGTAGAGGCATACTAGTGACACTTTGTTTGTCTATGTATTCACACAAGTATTACGTTTCCGGTTAATACAATTCTAGCATGAATAATAAACATTTATCAGATATAAGGAAATAAATAATAACTTTATTATTGCCTCTAGGGCATATTTCCTTCAATGTTCACCGTTGAAACTACTCCATCTCACGTGATGATCGGACATGGTTTAGTTGATATGGATCACGTGATCACTTAGAGGATTAGTGTCTATCTAAGTGGGAGTTCTTATATAATATAATTAATTGAACTTAAATTTATCATAAACTTAGTACATGATAGTATCTTGCTTGTCTATGTTGATTGTAGATAGATGGCCCGTGTTGTTGTTCCGTTGAATTTTAATGTGTTCCTTGAGAAAGCAAAGTTGAAAGATGATGGTAGCAATTACACGGACTGGGTCCGTAACTTGAGGATTATCCTCATTGCTGCTCAGAAGAATTACGTCCCGGAAGCACCGCTAGGTGTACCACCTGCACCAGCAACTGCAGACATTGTGAATGCCTAGCAGACACGCGTTGATGACTACTCGATAGTTTAGCGTGTCATGCTTTACGGCTTAGAACCGGGACTTCAATGACGTTTTGAACGTCATGGAGCATATGAGATGTTCCAGGAGTTGAAGTTAATATTTCAAAAGAATGCCCGGATTGAGAGATATGAAGTCTCGAATAAGTTCTACAGCTGCAAGATGGAGGAGAATAGTTCTGTCAGTGAGCATATACTCAAGATGTTTGGGTACTGCAATCAATTGATTCAACTAGGAGTTAATCTTCCGGATGATAGCGTCATTGACAGAATTCTCCAATCACTGCCACCAAGCTACAAGAGCTTCGTGATGAACTATAATATGCAAGGGATGGATAAGACAATTCCCGAGCTCTTCGCAATGCTAAAGGCAGCGGAGGTAGAAATCAAGAAGGAGCATGAAGTGTTGATGGTCAATAAGACCACCAGTTTCAAGAAAAAGGGCACGGGAAAAAGAAGGGGAACTTCAAGAAGAACAACAAGCAAGTTGTCGCTTAGGAGAAGAAACCCAAGTCTGGACCTAAGCCTGAGACTGAGTGCTTCTACTGCAAGCAGACTGGTCACTGGAAGCGGAACTGCCCCAAATATTTGGCGGATAAGAAGGATGGCAAGGTGAACAAAGGTATATGTGATATACATGTTATTGATGTGTACCTTACTAATGCTCGCAGTAGCAGCTGGCTATTTGATACTGGTTCTGTTGCTAATATTTGCAACTCGAACCAGGTGCTACGGATTAAGCGAAGATTGGCTAAGGATGAGGTGACGATGCACGTGGGAAATGGTTCCAAAGTCGATGTGATCGCGGTCGGCATGCTACCTCTACATCTACCTTCAGGATTAGTATTAGACCTAAATAATTATTATTTGGTGCCAGCGTTGAGCATGAACATTATTCTGGATCTTGTTTAATGCGAGACGGTTATTCATTTAAATCAGAGAATAATGGTTGTTCTATTTATATGAGTAATATCTTTTATGGTCATGCACCCTTGAAGAGTGGTCTATTTTTGCTAAATATCGATAGTGGTGATACACGTATTCATAATATTGAAGCCAAAAGATGCAGAGTTGATAATGATAGTGCAACTTATTTGTGGCACTGCCGTTTAGGTCATATCGGAGTAAAGCGCATGAAGAAACTCCATACTGATGGACTTTTGGAACCACTTGATTATGAATCACTTGGTACTTGCGAACCGTGCCTCATGGGCAAGATGACTAAAACACCGTTCTCCGGATCTATGGAGAGAGCAACAGATTTGTTGGAGATCATACATATAGATGGATGTGGTCCGATGAATGTTGAGGCTCGTGGCGGATATCGTTATTTTCTCACCTTCACGGATGATTTAAGCAGATACGGGTATATCAACTTTTACGGTCGATGAAACTATGAACCGATCGCAAAAATGAAAGCATAACATCGATAAGCATTTTTTTCATGTAAAGCTTATCTTGATTTGATACACCGTTGTGTAGATTAAAAAGGATTAATAGAAAGGTTAGGAGTTAAACCAAGAAACCACGTGCAAACTCATTACACATGAACGAACGAGGCTGCATCCACGGAGCCACCCACGTGCACTCGCCTGCATCGCTCGGCCTGACTCATGAAAAATGGCAGAATCGAGGGTTCCCTGGGATGCATGCCCAGATGTGATTTAAAGTCCATGCTATGCCGGCCCAACAATGATTGCGGATAACCAAATAGGTCAAATTCTTCGTGCGCGGGCATGTCTGAGGTATATGCAGGCTACCAAACGTGTCATTGGTGTCTACTCCCCCTAGTGGATAGATAGGTTTTTAGTCCTCGCAGGTGCGACGTTTAGACGAATGGCGACAGTCCTTCTTTGAGTAAGTTTTCCGGGCTTTGATCCTTCTCAAGTTCGTTCATTGGGACGGATTAGATGGAGCTCCGGCGTAGATTCCTGCCAGCTCCTTGGGGCATCGAGGTTAGGATTTCTCGTCGTACGCACACAATAGCGATATTTGATGTCAGGTTCTCGAGATCGACTTTAGGATTCAAAGATGATGATTGCGGCTCCAGGATGTTGGTCCTTAGTGGCGCGTGCATGAAGACTTTCCGGCTATCATCGACAAGGTAAGACCGGCTCCGGTATGGGAGCGCTGGTGGAGACAATTGTTGTTCGGTGCTCTATAGACCTTGATATAATTTTTATTATGTTTAAGGTGCTTTGTACTTCTGATGAATCTTTATAATAAATTTTATTCTTTTCAAAAAAAATAGAACCACAAACAATTGAAGGTCGAATGAGTTGGCCTATGTTTAGAGCATGTACAATCATACTTTTTTTCTAAAAATAAAATAAATCAATAGTCAGACTTTTTTTGCAGGTGAAAGAATTGTATTACTCAAGAATCCTAAACATTCGTGGACGCGTCTGGACATGAGTGCAGACAGTGACAAGTCACCCCTCAAATGTCCGATTTCACAATCGGGTGCCTCATTAGTAAAACTACAAAACCATACAACCACATGCATTGTAATTCGTAAACTACCTCTACCTAATCTCACATATAGCTTACGGCTACTACATCAATACATGCCATTGGACTACAAAAATTGGCATGTATGCTGCATACGAAGCTATGAAGATCATCCACGGCTATCGTTGCCCTTGTCATCGCACTTGGTGTCTTTGTCGTAGAAGTAGCACTCGAAGACTGTAAGTACATCTAGTGCCCCTTAGTGATTTTGGTGTATTGAAGACTTATAGGTTAAGGTACTAATGTGTTTATGAGTGTACACAGGTCTATAAGTCTATGAGGAGTTTAATATTTACGATGAAAGTTGACCCCTAAAAATGAATGTCGTCAGTTGAAGACTTTGGTTTTCTTGAAGACTTTGGAAGTGAGGAAATTGGTGTGACCTTGAAGACTTGATATTCATGCGAGGATTATGAAGCATGAAGATTTTTGTTTTCGTAGTTTTATTTTCTCTTTCTTGAGTCATAGGAAACACCGTAATATTAAAGGGGGTCGAGGTAAAAATAAGGAAAAGTTTCCAAGTGATGCTCATCTCAAAATCCTACATCTACCCAATCCTTTTGAGTGAAGCCATTGAAAATCTCGTACAGTTAAGTCAAATTCTTCAGTGACAGAGACGAAGATTTTTTGGTCTTTGACAAATTTGTTCTAACTGAGGAGTTAGGAATTCGCCAGTGCGGATTGCCTACAAGTGAGGATCATGATAGCCCTGAGGAATTTGATACTCAAATTTCTGACCGGTGTTGTGCTACGTGCCAACTGTCCCAAAATATCCACCCACCTAACGATCATATTATTGAAGGACATTTATGTCTTATCATGTCGGGTTGTTCCCTAGGCTATAAATAGCCGCCCCTACAACCACTAGTTGGTTGGCTGCTCTGAGAGAGACTGACACTTGTCATTGAGAGTATCCCATCCTCCAAGGACTTTGAGCAAAAATTATCAGTGAGGAAAACCCAAACCCAAACACCTACACACACAAAGTGATTGAGCATCACTAAAGAGATTGTTCCTGTGTGGAACCTACGCTTGTTACCTTTGAGGACTGTGCATCCTCCAGACGGTTAGGCGTCATGGTCTAGTGAAGGGGAACGTAGCATGCAATTTCAAAAAAATTCCTACGATCACACAAGATCTATCTAGGAGATGCATAGCAACGAGAGGGGGAGAGTGTGTCCACGTACCCTCATAGACCGAAAGCGGAAGCGTTAGCTTAACGCGGTTGATGTAGTCGAACGTCTTTGCGATCCAACCGATCAAGTACCGAACGTACGGCACCTTCGAGTTCAGCACACGTTTAGCTGGATGACATCCCTCGAACTCTTGATCCAGCAAAGTGTCGTGGGAGAGTTTCGTCAGCACGACGGCGTAGTGACGGATGGTTATGTGATCCGCGCAGGGCTTTGCCTAAGCACTACGACAATATGACCGGAGGAGTAAACTGTGGAGGGGGCATCGCACACGGCTAATGTTGGGGAACGCGGTATTTAAAAAAAATCCGACGATCACGCAAGATCTATCTAGGAGATGCATAGCAATGAGAGGGGAGAGTGTGTCCACGTACCCTCATAGAACAAAAGCGGAAGCGTTTAGTAACGCGGTTGATGTAGTCGAACATCTTCGTGATTCAACCGATCCTAGCACCGAACGTACGGCACCTCCGTGTTCAGCACACGCTTAGCTCGATGATGTCCCTCGAGCTCTTGATCTAGTTGAGGACGAGGGAAAGTTCCGTGAGCACGACGGCGTGGTGACGGTGATGATGAAGTTACCGGCGCAGGGCTTCGTCTAAGCACTACGACGATATGACCGAGGTGTGTAACTATGGAGGGGGGGCACCGCACACGGCTAAGAGAAGAATTGTTGTGTCTTTGGGGTGCCCTCCGCCTCCGTATATAGAAGGGGAGGAGAGGAGGCTGGCCCTCCTAGGGGCGCGCCAATTGTGGGGAGTCCTACTAGGACTCCCTAGTCCTATTAGGATTCCCCTCTTCTTTTTCCTTTTCCGGAGTAGCAAAAGGGGGAAAGAGGAGGAGTAGGAGAGGGAAAGGGGGGGCGCCACCCCCACCTCCTTGTCCAATTAGGATTCGCAAGGGGGCGCGCACCACCTCCTGGCCGGCCCTCTCTCTTCTCCACTAAGGCCCATGGTGGCCCATTAACCTCCCGCGGGGGTTCCGGTAACCCCCGGTACTCCGAAACTCATCCGAAACAACCCGAACCATTCCGGTGTCCAAATGTAACCTTTCAATATATGAGTCTTTACCTCTCAACCATTTCGAGACTCCTCGTAATGTCTGTGATCTCATCCGGGACTCTGAACAAACTTTGGTCATCAAATCACATAACTCATAATACAAATCGTCATCGAACGTTAAGCGTGCGGACCCTACGGGTTCGGGAACTATGTAGACATGACCGAGACACATCTCCCGTCAATAACCAATAGCGGAACCTAGATGCTCATCTTGGCTCCTACATATTCTACGAAGATCTTTGTCGGTCAAACTGCATAACAATATACGTTGTTCCCTTTGTCATTTGTATGTTACTTGCCCGAGATTCGATCGTCGGTATCATCATACCTAGGTCAATCTCGTCACCGGCAAGTATCTTTACTCGTTCCATAATGCATCATCCCGCAACTAACTCATTAGTCACATTCCTTGCAAGGCTTATAGTTATGAGCATTACTGAGAGGGCCCAGAGATACCTCTCCGATACACAGAGTGACAAATCCTAATCTCGATCTATACCAACTCAACAAACACCATCGGAAACACCTGTAGAGCATCTTTATAATCACCCAGTTACGTTGTGACGTTTGATAGCACACAAGGTGTTCCTCCGGTGTTCGAGAGTTGCATAGTCTCATAGTCAAAGGAACATGTATAAGTCATGAAAAAAGCAATAGCAATAAAACTAAATGATCATTATGCCAAGCTAACAGATGGGTCTTGTCCATCACATCATTCTCTAATGATGTGATCCTGTTCATCAAATGACAACACATGTCTATGGTCAGGAAACTTAACCATCTTTGATTAACGAGCTAGTCAAGTAGAGGATCTTTGATTAACGAGCTAGTCAAGTAGAGGCATACTAGGGACACTCTATTTGTCTATGTATTCACACATGTACCAAGTTTCCGGTTAATACAATTCTAGCATGAATAATAAACATTTATCATGATATAAGGAAATATAAATAACAACTTTATTATTGCCTCTAGGGCATATTTCCTTCAGTCTCCCACTTGCACTCGAGTCAATAATCTAGATTACATAGTAATGATTCTAACACCCATGGAGTCTTGGTGTTGATCATGTTTTGCTCGTGAGAGAGGCTTAGTCAACGGGTCTGCAACATTCAGATCGGTATGTATTTTGCAAATCTCTGTGTCTCCCTCCTTGACTTGATCACGGATGGAATTGAAGTGTCTCTTGATGTCTTTGGTTCTCTTGTGAAATCTGTATTCCTTCGTCAAGGCAATTGCTCCAGTATTGTCTCAAAAGATTTTCATTGGACCCGATGCACTAGGTATTACACCTAGCTCGGATATGAACTCCTTCATAGAAACTCCTTCATTTGCTGCATCCGAAGCAGCTATGTACTCTGCTTCACACGTAGATCCTGCCACGACGCTCTGCTTGGAACTGCACCAACTGACAGCTCCACCATTCAATATAAATACGTATCCGGTTTGTGACTTAGAGTCATCCGGATCAGTGTCAAAGCTTGCATCGACGTAACCATTTACGACGAGCTCTTTGTCACCTCCATAAATGAGAAACATATCCTTAGTCCTTTTCAGGTATTTCAGGATGTTCTTGACCGTTGTCCAGTGATCCACTCCTGGATTACTTTGGTACCTCCCTGCTAAACTTATAGCAAGGCACACATTAGGTCTGGTACACAGCAATGCATACATGGTAGAACATATGGCTGAGGCATAGGGAATGACTTCTATTTTCTCTCTATCTTCTGCAGTGGTCGGGCATTGAGTCTGACTCAACTTCACACCTTGTAAACAGACAAGAACCCTTTCTTTGACTGATCCATTTTGAAATTCTTCAAAACTTTATCAAGGGATGTGCTTTGTGAAAGTCCAATTAAGCGTCTTGATCTATCTCTATAGATCTTAATGCCCAATATATAAGCAGCTTCACCGAGGTCTTTCCTTGAAAAATTCTTATTCAAATATCCTTTTATGCTATCCAGAAATTTTGTATTATTTCCAATCAACAATATGTCATCCACATATAATATTAGAAATGCTACAGAGCTCCCACTCACTTTCTTGTAAATATAGGCTTCTCCAAAAGTTTGTATAAAATCATATGCATTGATCAAACTATCAAAGCGTATATTCCAACTCCGAGAGGCTTGCACTAGTCCATAAATGGATCGCTGGAGCTTGCACACTTTGTTAGCACCTTTTGGATCGACAAAACCTTCTGGTTGCATCATATACAACTCTTCTTTAAGATATCCATTAAGGAATGCAATTTTGACATTTGTGAAATTTCATAATCATAAAATGCGGTAATTGCTAACATGATTTGGACAGACTTAAGCATCGTTATAGGTGAGAAGGTCTCATCGTAGTCAACTCCTTGAAATTATCGAAAACCTTTCGCAACAAGTCGAGCTTTGTAAACAGTAACATTACTGTCAGCGTCAGTCTTCTTCTTGAAGATCCATTTATTCTCTATTGCTTTCCGATCATTGGGCAAGTCAACCAAAGTCCACACTTTGTTCTCATACATGGATCCCATCTCAGAATTCATGGCCTCAAGCCATTTCGCAGAATCTGGGCTCATCATCGCTTCCTCATAGTTCGTAGGTTCGTCATGGTCAAGTAACATGACCTCCAGAACGGGATTATCCTACCACTCCGGTGCGCACCATACTCTGGTTGACCTACGAGGTCAAGTAGTAACTTGATCAAAAGTCTCATGATCATCATCATTAACTTCCTCACTGATTGGTGTAGGAATCACTGGAACTAATTTCTGTGATGAACTACTTTCCAATAAGGGAGAAGGTACAATTACCTCATCAAGTTATACTTTCCTCCCACTCACTTCTTTCGAGATAAACTCCTTCTCTAGAAAGGATTCATTCTTAGCAACGAATATCTTGCCTTCAGATTTGTGATAGAAGGTGTACCCAACAGTTTCCTTTGGGTATCCTATGAAGATACATTTCTCCGATTTGGGTTCGAGCTTATTAGGTTGAAGCTTCTTCAAATAAGCATTGTAGCCCAAAACTTTAAGAAACGACATCTTAGGTTTCTTGCCAAACCACAATTCATATGGTGTCGTCTCAGCGGATTTAGATGGTGCCCTATTTAACCTGAATGCAGCCGTCTCTAAAGCATAACCCCAAAACAATAGCAGTAAATCAGTAAGAGACATCATAGATCGCACCATATCTAATAAAATACGGTTAAGATGTTCGGACACACCATTACGCTGTGGTGTTCTAGGTGGCGTGAGTTGTGAAACTATTCCACATTGTTTCAAATTAAGAACAAACTCGTAACTCAAATATTCACCTCCACAATCAGATCGTAGAAACTTTATTTTCTTGTTACGATGATTTTCCACTTCACTCTGAAATTCTTTGAACTTTGTAAATGTTTCAGACTTGTGTTTCAGCAAGTAGATATACCCATATCTGCTCAAATCATCTGTGAAGGTCAGAAAATAACAATACCCGCCGCGAGCCTCAACACTCAGCGGACCGCATACATCAGTATGTATATTTCCAATAAGTCAGATGCTCGCTCCATTGTTCCGAAGAACGGAGTCTTAGTCATCTTGCCCATGAGGCATGGTTCGCAAGCATCAAGTGATTCATAATCAAGTGATTCCAAAAGCCCATCAACATGGAGTTTCTTCATGCGCTTTACACCAATATGACCTAAACGACAATGCCACAAATAACTTGCACTATCATTATTGAACTTGTATCTTTTGGCCTCAACATTATGAATATGTGTATCACTACTATCGAGATTCAATAAAAATAGACCACTTATCAAGGGTGCATGACCATAAAAGATATTACTCATATAAATAGACCAACCATTATTCTCTGATTTAAATGAATAACCGTCTCGCATCAAACAAGATCCAGATATAATGTTCATGCTCAACGTTGGCACCAAATAGCAATTATTTAGGTCTAAACTAATCCCGACGGT
The DNA here is from genome assembly GCF_018294505.1 of Triticum aestivum. NCBI lineage: Eukaryota > Viridiplantae > Streptophyta > Magnoliopsida > Poales > Poaceae > Triticum > Triticum aestivum. Next base: position 560,886,181 of record NC_057797.1, on the reverse strand, counting down.
AGATTTAGAGGTAGCGTGCCGACGGCGATCACATCGACTTTGGAACCATTTCCCACGCGCATCGTCATCTCGTCCTTATCCAATCTTCGTTTGATCGATATCCCCTGTTTCGAGTTGCAAATATGAGCAACATAACCAATATCAAATACCCAGGCGCTACTACGAGCATTAGTAAGGTACACATCAGTAACATGTGTATCAAATATACCTTTCACTTTACCATCCTTCTTATCCTCCAAATACTTGGGGCAGTTCCGCTTCCAGTGACCAGTCCCTTTGCAGTAGAAGCACTCAGTCTCAGGCTTAGGTCCAGACTTGGGTTTCTTCACTTGAGCAGCAACTTGCTTGCCGTTCTTCTTGAGGTTCCCCTTCTTCCCTTTGCCCTTTTTCTTGAAACTAGTGGTCTTGTTAACCATCAACACTTGATGCTCCTTCTTGATTTCTACCTCCGCAGCCTTTAGCATTGTGAAGAGCTCAGAAATTGTCTTATCCATCCCTTGCATGTTATAGTTCATCATGAAGCTTTTGTAGCTTGGTGGCAGTGATTGAAGAACTCTTGCAATGACACTATCATCATGAAGATTAACTCCCAGTTGAGTCAAGTGGTTGTGGTACCCAGACATTCTGAGTATATGTACACTGACAGAACTATTCTCCTCCATCTTGCAACTATATAACTTATTGGAGACTTCTTATCTCTCAATTTGGGCATTTGCTTGAAATATTAACTTCAACTCTTGGAACATCTCATATGCTCCATGACGTTCAAAACGTCTTTGAAGTCCCGATTCTAAGTCGTAAAGCACGGCACACTGAACTATCGAGTAGTCATCAGCTTTGCTCTACCAGACGTTCATAACATCTGGAGTTGCTCCTGCAGCGGGTTTTGCACCTAGCGGTGCTTCCAGGATGTAATTCTTTTGTGTAGCAATGAGGATAATCCTCAAGTTATGGACCCAGTCCATGTAGTTGCTACCATCATCTTTCATCTTAGCTTTCTCTAGGAATGCATTAAAATTCAAGGGAATGGTAGCGCGGGACATTGATCTACAACAACATAGATATGAAAATACTATTAGGTACTAAGTTCATGATAAATTAAAGTTCAATTGATCATATTACTTAAGAACTCCCACTTAGATAGACATCCCTAGTCATCTAAATGATCACATGATCCATATCAACTAAACCATGTCCGATCATCACATGAGATGGAGTAAGTTTTCAATGGCGAACATCACTATGTTGATCATATGTACTGTATGATTCACGTTCAACCTTTCGGTCTCTGTGTTCCGAGGCCATATCTGCATATGCTAGGCTCGTCAAGTTTAACCCGAGTATTCTGCAAGTGCAAAATTGGCTTGCATCCGTTGTATGTGAACATAGATCTTATCACACCCGATCATCACGTGGTGTCTCGGCATGACGAACTGTACCAACGGTGCATACTCATGGAGAACACTTATACCTTGAAATTTAGTGAGGGGTCATCTTATAATGCTACCCCCGTACTAAGCAAAATAAGATGCATAAAGGATAAAGATCACATGCAATCAAAATAAGTGATATGGTATGGCCATCATCATCTTGTGCCTTTTGATCTCCATCTCCAAAGCACCGTCATGATCGCCATCGTCACCGGCTTGACACCTTGATCTCCATCGCAGCATTGTTGTCGTCTCGCCAACTATTGCTTCTACGACTATCTCTACCGCTTAGTGATAAAGTAAAGCAATTACATGGCGATTGCATTTCATACAATAAAGCGACAACCATAAGGCTCCTGCCAGTTGCCGATAACTTTTACAAAACATGATCATCTCATACAACAATTTATATCTCATCACGTCTTGACCATATCACATCACAACATGCCCTGCAAAAACAAGTTAGACATCCTCTACTTTGTTGTTGCGAGTTTTATGTGGCTGCCACGGGCTTCTAGCAAGAACCGCTCTTACCTACGCATCAAAAACCACAACGATTTTTTGTCAAGTGTGCTGTTTTAACCTTCAACAAGGACTGGGCGTAGTCAAACTCGATTCAATTAAAGTTGGAGAAACAGACACCCGCCAGCCACCTGGGTGCAAAGCACGTCGGTTCTGTTGGAAAAGGCAGTGCCTAGGAGGCATTTAGGCACGCCTAGGCGCTAGGCAATGGCCAAACGCCTCGCCTAGGGCATAAATGGAGGTCTAGGCAGGGCAAGTAAGGAATTGCCTACCCAAGTAAGAAATCATGCAACATACTGTACTGATATGCCAAACGGGTTATATTCCAATGGCAGTAGACGGTAATTAACTTATTTATGTGCCCTAAACTAATATCAACACACATGTAATAATCACAAATACACCACGAGTAAAAACTATATTACCGCCTAGGCTGCGCCTAGGGCGCTTAGGCGCCGCCTAGGCACTAGGCGAAGGCCAACCGCCTCGCTTACGCCTACCGCTTTTTCCAACCTTAGAACCCATCTCATGAATGTGGTCATGTAATGTCGGTCCGGGCCGCTTCATCGAACAATACCACCGAATAAAAGTAAGATGTTGCTGGTAAGCAGTATGACTTCTACCGCCCACAATTCTTTGTATCCTACTCGTTCATATAACATCTACACATAGATCTGGCTCGGATGCCACTGTTGGGGAACGCAGTATTTCAACAAAAATTCATATGATCACGTAAGATCTATCTAGGAGATGCATAGCAACGAGAGGGGAGAGTGTGTCCACGTACCCTCGTAGACCCAAAGCGGAAGCGTTTAGTAACGTGGTTGATGTAGTGGAACGTCTTCGCGATTCAACCGATCCTAGTACCGAACGTACGGCACCTCCGTATTCAGCACACGTTCAGCTCCACGATGTCCCTCGAGCTCTTGATCCAGTTGAGGACGAGGGAGAGTTCTGTCAGCATGATGGCGTGGTGACAGTGATGATGAAGTTACCGGCGCAGGGCTTCGCCTAAGCACTACGACGATATGACCAAGGTGTGTAACTGTGGAGGGGGCACCGCACATGGCTAAGAGAAGACTTGTTGTGTCTTTTGGGGTGCCCCCACCTCCGTATATGAAGGGGGGAGGAGAGGAGGCCGCCCCCCTAAGGGCGCGCCAAGTGTGGGGAGTCCTTCTAGGACTCCCTAGTCCTAGTAGGATTCCCCTCTCCTTTTTCCTATTCCGGAGTAGCAAAAGGGGTGATGTCTACTACACAACCTTCTTCTTGTAGACGTTGTTGGGCCTCCAAGTGCAGAGGTTTGTAGGACAGTAGCAAATTTCCCTCAAGTGGATGACCTAAGGTTTATCAATCTGTGGGAGGCGTAGGATGAAGATGGTCTCTCTCAAGCAACCCTGCAACCAAATAACAAAGAGTCTCTTGTGTCCCCAACACACCCAATACAATGGTAAATTTTATAGGTGCACTAGTTCGGCGAAGAGATGGTGATACAAGTGGTATATGGATAATAGATAAAGGTTTTTGTAATATGAAAATACAAAAACAACAAGGTAACTAATGATAAAAGTGAGCGTAAACGGTATGGCAATGCGTTGAAACAAGGCCTAGGGTTCATAATTTTCACTAGTGCAAGTCCTCTCAACAATAATAACATAATTGGATCATATAACTATCCCTCAACATGCAACAAATAGTCACTCCAAAGTCACTAATAGCGGAGAACAAACGAAGAGATTATGGTAGGGTACAAAACCACCTCAAAGTTATTCTTTCTAATCAATCCATTGCGCTATTCTATAAGTGTCACAAACAGCCCTAGAGTTCGTACTAGAATAACACCTTAAGACACAAATCAACCAAAACCCTAATGTCACCTAGATACTCCAATGTCACCTCAAGTATCCGTGGGTATGATTATACGATATGCATCACACAATCTCAGATTCATCTATTCAACCAACACACAGAACCTCAAAGAGTGCCCCAAAGTTTCTACCGGAGAATCACGACGAAAACGTGTGCCAACCCCTATGCATAGGTTCATGTGCGGAACCCGCAAGTTGATCACCAAAACATACATCAAGTGAATCACGTGATATCCCATTGTCACCACAGATACGCACGGCAAGACATACATCAAGTGTTCTCAAATCTTTAAAGACTCAATCCGATAAGATAACTTCAAAGGGAAAACTCAATCCATTACAAGAGAGTAGAGGGGGAGAAACATCATAAGATCCAACTATAATAGCCAAGCTCGCGATACATCAAGATCGTACCACATCAAGAACACGAGAGAGAGAGAGATCAAACACATAGCTACTGGTACATACCCTCAGCCCCGAGGGAGAACTACTCCCTCCTCGTCATGGAGAGCACCGAGATGATGAAGATGCCCACCGGAGAGGGATTGCCCCCTCCGGCAGGGTGCCAGAACGGGTCTAGATTGGTTTTCGATGGCTACGGAGGCTTCTGGCGGCAGAACTCCCGATATATTGTGCTCCCCGGTAGTTTTAGGGTATATGGATATATATATAGGTGGAAGAAATACATCGGGGGAGCCACGAGGGGCCCACGAGGGTGGAGGGCGCGCCCAAGGGGGTGGGCGCGCCCCCTGCCTCGTGGCTTCCTCGTTGATCCCCTGACGTGCACTCCAAGTCTCCTGTATTGCTTTCTTTTTAAAAATAACTTTTCTGAAGGTTTCATTCCGTTTGGACTCCGTTTGATATTCCTTTTCTTTGAAACCCTAAAACAAGGAAAAAACAGAAACTGGCACTGGGCTCTAGGTTAATAGGTTAGTCCCAAAAATCATATAAAATAGCATATAAATGCATATAAAACATCCAAGGTTGATAATATAATAGCATGGAACAATCAAAAATTATAGATACGTTGGAGACGTATCAGCATCCCCAAGCTTAATTCCTACTCGTCCTCAAGTAGGTAAATGATAAAAATAGAATTTTTGATGTGGAATGCTACCTAACATATTTATCCATATAGTTCTCTTTATTGTGGCAAGAATATTTAGATCTATAAGATTCAAGACAAAAGTTTAATATTGACATAAAAATAATAATACTTCAAGCATACTAACCAAGTAATCATGTCTTCTCAAAATAACATGGCCAAAGAAAGCTATCCCTACAAAATTATATAGTATGGCTATGCTCCATCTTCACCACACAAAGTATTTAAATCATGCACAACCCCAATGACAAGCCAAGCAATTGTTTCATACTTTTGGTGTTCTCAAACTTTTTCAATCTTCATGCAATAGATGAGCGTGAGCCATGGACATAGCACTATAGGTGGAATAGAATGGTGGTTGTGAGAAGACAAAAAGGAGAAGATAGTCTCACATCAACTAGGCGTATCAACGGGCTATGGAGATGACCATCAATAGATATCAATGTGAGTGAGTAGGGATTGCCATGCAACGGATGCACTAGAGCTATAAGTATATGAATGCTCAACAAAAAGAACTTAGTGGGTGTGCATCCAACTCGCTTGCTCACAAAGACCTAGGGAATTTTGAGGAAGCCCATCATTGGAATATACAAGCCAAGTTATATAATGAAAGATTCCCACTAGTATATGAAAGTGACAACATAGGAGACTCTCTATCATGAAGATCAAGGTGCTACTTTGAAGCACAAGTGTGGTTAAAGGATAGTAGCATTGCCCCTTCTCTCTTTTTCTCTCATTCTTTATTTTATTTGGGCCTTTTCTCTCTTTTTTATGGCCTCTTTTTTTTATTTGGGCTTCTTTGGCCTCTTTATTTATTTATTTTCGTCCGGAGTCTCATCCCGACTTGTGGGGGAATCATAGTCTCCATCATACTTTCCTCAGTGGGACAATGCTCTAATAATGATGATCATCACACTTTTATTTACTTACAACTCAAGAATTACAACTCAGTTCTTAGAACAAAATATGACTCTATATGAATGCCTCCAGCGGTGTACCGGGATGTGCAATGACTCATGAGTGACATGTATGAAAGAATTATGAATGGTGGCTTTGCCACAAATACTATGTCAACTACATGATCATGCAAAGCAGTATGACAATGATGGAGCGTGTCATAATAAGAGGAACGGTGGAAAGTTGCATGGCAATATATCTCGGAATGGCTATGGAAATGCCATAATAGGTAGGTATGGTGGCTGTTTTGAGGAAGGTATATGGTGGGTTTATGGTACCGGCGAAAGTTGCGCGGTACTAGAGAGGCTAGCAATGGTGGAAGGGTGAGAGTGTGTATAATCCATGGACTCATCATTAGTCATAAAGAACTCACATACTTATTGCAAAAATCTATTAGTTATCGAAACAAAGTACTATGTGCATGCTCCTAGGGGGATAGATTGGTACGAAAAGACCATCGCTCGTCCCCGACCGCCACTTATAAGGAAGACAATCAATAAATAAATCATGCTCTGACTTCATCACATAACGGTTCACCATACGTGCATGCTACGGGAATCACAAGCTTCAACACAAGTATTTCTCAAATTCACAACTACTCAATCTAGCATGACTTTAATATCACCATCTCCATATCTCAAAACAATTATCAAGTATCAAACTTATCATAGTATTCAACACACTCATAAAAGAACTTTTATTATTAATCTTGCATACCAAGCATATTAGGATTTGCTTGAAATATTAACTTGTTGGAGACTTCATATCTCTCAACTCGGGCATTTGCTTGAAATATTAACTTCAACTTCTAGAACATCTCATATGCTCCATGACGTTCAAAACGTCTTTGAAGTCCCGATTCTAAGCCGTAAAGCATGACACACTGAATTATCGAGTAGTCATCAGATTTAGCTTGCCAGATGTTCATAACGTCCGGAGTTGCTCCTGCAGTAGGCCTTGCGCTAGCGGTGCATCAAGGACGTAATTCTTCTGTGTAGCAATGAGGATAATCCTCAAATGATGCACCCAGTCCGTGTAGTTTCTACCATCATCTTTCAACTTAGATTTCTCTAGGAACGCATTAAAATTCAAGGGACCGGTAGCACGGGCCATTGATCTACAACATAGATATGCAAAAACTATCAGGACTAAGTTCATGATAGATTTAAGTTTAATTAATCATATTACTTAAGAACTCCCACTTAGATTGACATCCCACGAGTCATCTAAATGATCACGTGATCCATATCAACTAAATAATGTCCAATCATCACGTGAGATGGAGTAGTTTTCAATGGTGAACATCTCTATGTTGATCATATCTACTATATGATTCATGTTCGACCTTTCGGTCTCAATGTTCCAAGGCCATGTCTGTACATGCTAGGCTCGTCAAGTTTAACCCGAGTATTCTGCATGTGCAAAATTGTCTTGCACCCGTTGTATGTGAACGTAGAGCTTATCACACCCGATCATCAAGTGGTGTCTCGGTACGATGAACTGTCACGACGGTGCATACACAGGGAAACACTTGTACCTTGAAATTTAGTGAGGGGTCATCTTATAATGCTACCGCCGTACTAAGCAAAATAGGATGCATAAAAGATAAACATCACATGCAATCAAAATATGTGACATGATATGGCCATCATCATCCTGTGCCTTTGATCTCCATCTCCAAAGCACCGTCATGATCTCCATCGTCACCGGCTTGACACCTTGATCTCCATCGCAGTGTCATTATCGTCTCGGCAACTATTGCTTCTACAACTATCGCTAACACATAGTGATAAAGTAAAGCAATTACATGGCAATTGCATTTCATACAATGAAGCGACAACCATAAGGCTCCTACCAGTTGCCGATAACTTTTACAAAACATGATCATCTCATACAATAACGTATATCATATCATGTCTTGACCATATCACATCACAACATGCCTTGTAAAAACAAGTTAGACGTCCTCTACTTTGTTGTTGCAAGTTTTACGTGGCTGCTACGGGCTTCTAGTAAGAACTGTTCTTACCTATGCATCAAAACCACAACGATTTTTCGTCAAGTGTGATGTTTTAACCTTCAACAAGGACCGACCGTAGTAAAATTCGATTCAACTAAAGTTGGAGAAACAGACACCCGCCAGCCACCTTTATGCAAAACAAGTTGCATGTCTGTCGGTGGAACCGGTCTCATGAACGTGGTCATGTAAGGTTGGTTCGTGCCGCTTCATCCAACAATACTACCGAATCAAAATAAGACATTTGTGGTAAGTAGTATGACTATGATCGCCCACAAATCTTTGTGTTCTACTCGTGCATTTCATCTACGCATGTACCTGGCTCGGATGCCACTGAAGGAGAACGTAGCATGCAATTTCAAAAAAATTCCTACGACCATGCAAGATCTATCTAGGAGATGCATAGCAACAAGAGGGGGAGAGTGTGTCCACGTACCCTCGTAGATCGAAAGCAGAAGCGTTAGCTTAACGCGGTTGATGTAGTCGATCGTCTTCACGATCCAACCGATCAAGCACCGAACGTATGACACCTCCGAGTTCAGCGCACGTTCAGCTCGATGACGTCCCTCGAACTCTTGATCCAGCAAAGTGTCGAGGGAGAGTTTCGTCAGCACGATGGCATGGTGACGGTGATGGTGATGTGATCCACGCAGGGATTCGCCTAAGCACTACGACAATATGACCGGAGGAGTAAACTGTGGAGGGGGGTACCGCACACGGCTAAGAGAACAATTGATGTGCTTTGGGGTGCCCCCTGCCCCGTATATAAAGGAGGAGAAGGGAGGAGGCCGGCCCTAGGGGCGCGCCAAGTGGGGGTGGGGACCGACTTGGACTCCTAGTCCTAGTCGACCCCCTTCCTTCTTTTAGAGGGGGAAAGGGGGAAGGAGAGGGAGAGGGAGAAGGAAAGGGGAGCCACGCCCCCTCCCCTTGTCCAATTCAGACTGTCCATGGGGGTGGGGCGCCACCCCTTGTGGGCTGCCCTCTCTCTCCCCTATGGCCCATGGTGGCCCATTACTTTCCCCGGGGGGTTCCGCTAACCCCTCGGTACTCCGATAAATATCTGAAACACTCCGAAACCATTCCGGTGTCCGAATATTATCGTCCAATATATCAATCTTTACCTCTCGACCATTTCGAGACTCCTCGTCATGTCCGTGATCTCATCTGGGACTCCGAACAATCTTCGGTCACCAAAACACATAACTCATAATACAATTCGTCATCGAACGTTAAGCGTGCGGACCCTACAGGTTCGAGAACTATGTAGACATGACCGAGACACATATCCGGTTAATAACCAGTAGTGTGAAGGTTTGGAAGTCACCTGAATACTTGCATCGAGTGATTGGGCGAGGTCTGTGTGATCTTAGCGCAAGGAGAATGTGGTGAGGACTGTGTGTCCTTAGGTTTAAATACCTAACCGCTCTAGCCAAACGTACGACTGTCACAGCAATTGGAACTGGTCTACCAAATCATCGTCTTCACCAAGCTACTGGTTCTATTTCCTCAACCCCTTCATTTCCTCATTCATGTGTTGATGAACTTGACCATTATTGTTTGAAGACTTTGACTGAAGACTTTCTCAATTTTCTCAATCCTATTTCTTTAGTCACTTTGTCTTCAGCCTGCTTATCCTGTTTACACGCTACTTGTGCTCTGTGTATGTTTTGTTTCATCATGATGACTATGCTGCTGCTGTGTTATGCATGCACCCGAGTACTTATTCCGCTGCAAGTAGTTCGTGACTTCGGAAATTCCTCAAGTTGAATTTCCTCAGTGACGAATTTGTAAAAGTCGCCTATTCACCCCCCCCCTCTAGTCGATATAGCGCACTTTTAATGACGTAAAATGGATCGAGTCGGATCTGCTCTTCGTCGCAGTTGTCCGACATGTCACAATCCTCCTTCTCCTCTTTTGGGGGTAGTCTGACCATGGCACAAACCACCTTGGTTTTGCTCTCGGGCAAGGGCTTGTGTGCTCCTCATTTGCCGCACCTGGAGGATCTGTGCATGGATGACTCACCTCGTCCAAGGCATGTGTCGCCGCCTCCGCCTCCCACGCCCTCTGCCTCGCACGGCAGGCACACCGCTCCCTATAATCATCACACGCCTCCACTCCAGAGTTGGAGTGGTCGACGGACTTTACCACGTTCGGTACGGCTAGTCGGCTTCGGTGGGTTGGGTCGTTGCTATTTCTGCTGCATTGCATGCTAGGTTTTGTTGGGTCGAGCTAGCTGGGCCGGTAGGCTAGACTGTTTTCCTTTTCATTTTCCTTTTATTTCTTTTTCTATTTTTTTCTCTTTTTTGTTTTGATTTCTGTTTTGAATTTCTAATTTATTTCAAATCAAACTTGCTCTAAGCCGACTCATAATACAAACAGAAGATTAAAGATTTAACTAGGGCCTATGGGGATTATTTCCTGCCAAATAAATTATAGCCTTATATGAAATATACCAAACTTATTTTTGAATTTATTCAAAAAAACAAATTCACTACAATTATTTTGGGGAAAATTTATCATAGGCTCAAACTAGGGTTTAATAAAATAATTTTATGCCCAAATTAAATATTTAATTTGTCACCCTATTTTTATATATCAATTTATTCCCTAAATTCCTTTAGGGTTCAATTTAATTTCCAAATGCCTTTGGGGTTCCAAATAAATTCTAGGGGTTTACCAATATTACTTCCAACCCACAATATCTAACAAAGATCACAAGCATTATGTGAGCTCAAATTCTAGTTTTTATAAATAACCCCTAAATGACAATTTAGTGTTCTTAATAATTACAAAAGTTCTATTTGAGCCACATTTCAGTCCAAAATAAAAAAACTCCTATTTAAATTCTAACTAATAACAAGCAATCACAATCCATTTTGAAAATTTTGTTTTTATTTAGTTTTTAACATTAAGTCTTGGGAAAATTCTTGGATGTGACAATTGAGGACAAGGACGTGCTATTGCATTTAGGCTTGCAATCACTTTAGTCTTTTTCACCTTGTGAATAGGATTCTATTGTTACATATAATTATTATTCCACTATGAAACCCGCACATTATTGGGAGGAAATAAGTAGAAAATTTAGTTTATTCAAACTATATTTAATTTTATTGTAATTCTTAGTTATAAAAAATTCATGTAGCGACCAGACCTCAAACAGTCTGATCTCTGTGCATCAGTGTCATCCCTTGATCAGTAATGCTGGCACGCACAGTACTTGAAGGATTTATAACAGAGTAGCAATCACACACTTATTACATCGAGTGTCTCAAAAGAGAACTTATTACCAATAATATGGCTTAAGGTCATCTAATAACGGTAACAGCAGAAGGCTTGGAAGATAAGTGAGTCCATCAACTCCAACGGCATCACTGAGTATAGAACCACGACCTAAGGCTCCTTACTCATTGTCTGAAAAGTCTGCAACATGAATGTTGCAGCCCAAAAATGGGTCAGCACATGGAATATGCTGGCAATGTAACACAGTAGAGCAAGAACAAAATAATACTATCACTACATGCATATTTGGCTGGTGGAAAGCTCTATGGTTACAGTTTTGCATAAAGCCAATTTTTCCCTACTGCAAAGGAATAAATTTTATTTAACTATCATGGTAGTTGTTAAACATTGAGAGCGTAGACACCCTCTCAATCCCAATTTAACATCATCATTAAAACCTAAAAAAATTAATTAAAGTCACATGATGAGATTCACATGATAATCCAAGTACTAGATACTCAAAACGTCCATAACCGGGGACACGGCTAATCATGATTAGTTTATACACTCTACAGAGGTTTGCGCACTTTTCCCCACAAGACTCGATCTCCTCCGTTGGGATTCTCGCACTACATGGTGTTTGAGAAACGGATGACCGAGAAATAGTCTTTCAGAAGCGCTAGTACCTTACAATCGGGTAGACCGTTACACCTATTTTGCCCCACATCTGCTAGTCTACCATTGTAAGAGTTCTCACGGCTTAATCAACTATGCTAGAGCCCATAGTAGCTTGTGGCTGCACACGGAAGTTTCTAGTATGAATAATCTCATGATCCCTTTGAGCCTGGGTGGCGGTCCATAAAGAAAACAGGCAATCACTGGAATACCCAGGTGCCTCAATCCACCCAGATGTGTATTAAAGTTGCCACCTTAAGTTGAACCATTAATTAACATTCTCACATCTGTCATGGATACACTCAAACCCAATCCACGTCTACAAGCATAGCATGGCATAAGCAAATGTAGAAGTAACTCCTAGGGTTTGACAATAAAACAGGTAATAGGTGCTACCTCGTCTACTTCCCAACCCACAATTTATTCAGATCCTAACCATGCAATTGTTTGAGGATTGATCTAATGCAATAAAACTAGGTAGTAAGAGGTATGATCAAAGTGTTACTTGCCTTGCTGATGATCCGTGAAACCTAGAGATTCAAAGTAGCAAGTGGTGCACTCCGGGTACTCTAACGCAAACAAACAAACAAGAAAACAATAAGTACTCATCTAATGCACAGGTAAAACTCAAATAAGAGATCTAACCAGAAAGTTCAACTTAAGAACCCCAGTTTGCAAAAAGAAACAAATCGAACGAAACAACGAAAGTCAAATGGCGAAAGAAAACAAGCTTCGATTACTAATCTGGACCTAAGTCAAATTTTACAGAAGCAAAAATTTGTTTGATTTGGTTAAACGGAAAGAGGGTTTCGAGACAAAACTCTAGGCGCTTGAATCGCCTGATTCCGATCAACGAGCGAAAAGTTAAACTAAAACGAAAATCGGATCAGAAATCGCGATCAGAAATAATCGCGGAAAATCCGAGAAAAAGAGAAAACTGACGAACAGATTAACGAACGAACGTTCGTTATCTGAAACTAAACGGTGAACTCGTCTGTTAAAATGAATGAATGAGCGAACGCTCACTAACTAAAAGAACCGATAAAACCGATCTAACAAAATAAAAAAACCTAGGGTTTTCAAAAAAACCTGATCGGTTTTCTTCGGAAAACCGGCGGCGAATGGCGCGGCTAGCTCGTCAGACTCCGACGGCTCGGCGCTCCGGCGGGGTGGTGCGGCGTCGACGCGGGCGGCACGGGCGTCGGCGGCGGCAGCGGGCGCGACAAGCGGCGACGAGCGGCGCGGCAAGAGGCGGCGAGTAGCGGCTGTGGGAGGCGGGGCGGGGCGAGGTGGCGGGGTGGGGTGGTGGCGGCAGGTATTTATGAGAGGGGGTGGCGCGGCTTGGGGAAGGGGCGCCGGGTCGGGGTCGGCCTCGGGAGGCGTGCTCCTCCCGGACTCGGGCGGCGGGGCGGCTTTGCTTGGGTCTCCGGTCCCGAGCCGGTGCGGGAGACAGTGGCGACGCGGGCTTGGCCCGGCTCGGCTGGGCCTTCGGCCCAATCTGGCGCGCGAACATTTTCTTAAACAATTCCGCCGAAACTAAAAAAATTCTAGAAAATAAAATAAAATTCTAAAAATGCCAAAATCAATTTTCACCGCCTAAATAAAAATATGTAAAACGAGATGAACATTTTCTTGGCCGTGAAATGTAGTTTTGAAAAACGTGCAATTTTTCCTAAATTCAAATAAAACTAGCCAAAACTCTAAAATAAAATATTATTTGATTTTTTTATTAAATCCTCAATATTTCTTTATTTTGGGAAAGTCATTTTATTCCCTCTCTCATATTTCTATAATGGAAATAATTGAAGATAAAATAAATAAAATCAAATGATCCTATCTTCAAAATTTGAGAAAGCTCAAATATGAAAATAACGAAACCCCCAACTCTCTCCGTGGGTCCTTGAGTTGCGTAGAATTTTTGGATCCGGCCAAAAACAAAATAAAATATGATATGCAGTAATGATCTAATGTATAACATTCCAAATTGAGAATTTGGGATGTTACAAACCTACCCCCCTTAAGATGAATCTCGCCCTTGAGGTTCGGGTTGGCTAGAAAATAGGTGAGGGTGGTCCTTCAGCAGATCTTCCTCTCGCTCCCAGGTGGCTTCATCCTCGGTGTGGTGGCTCCACTGAACTTTGCAAAACTTGATAACCTTGCTGCGGGTGACTCGGCTGGCATACTCGAGAATCTTGACTGGTTTCTCCTCATAGGTCAAATCACTATCCAACTGAATCGCTTCCAGCGGCACTGTATCTCTCAGCGGTATATCCGCCATTTCTGCATGGCACTTCTTCAACTGGGAAACGTGGAACACGTCGTGAACTCCCGACAATCCCTCAGGTAATTCAAATTTATAAGCAACTTCTCCCATGCATTCCAAAACTCTGTATGGTCCCACAAAACGTGGCGCTAACTTTCCCTTAACTCCAAAGCGCTTAACTCCTCGAAGTGGAGATACACGAAGATAAACTCTATTTCCGGCTTCGTAAACTATCTCCTTGCGTTTATGTGACGCCCCCGATTTAATCGTACACTAATCATACACGCAAACATGTACGATCAAGATCAGGGACTGACGGGAAGATATCACAACACAACTCTACAAATAAAATAAGTCATACAAGCATCATATTACAAACCAGGGGCCTCGAGGGCTCGAATACAAGAGCTCAATCATAGACGAGTCAGCGGAAGCAACAATATCTGAGTACAGACATAAGTTAAACAAGTTTGCCTTAAGAAGGCTAGCACAAACTGGGATACAGATCGAAAGAGGCGCAGGCCTCCTGCCTAGGATCCTCCTAAACTACTCCTGGTCGCCGTCAGCGGGCTGCACGTAGTAGTAGGCACCTCCCGAGTAGTAGTCGTCGTCGTCGATGGTGGCGTCTGGCTCTTGGGCTCCAACATCTGATTGCGACAACCAGGTAGAAGGGATAGGGGGAAAAGAAGGAGAAAGCAACCATGAGTACTCATCCAAAGTACTCGCAAGCAAGGAGCTATACTACATATGTATGCATTGGTATCAACTGGAATAAGGCTATTATATGTGGACTGAACTGCAGAAAGCCGGGATAAGGGGGGATAGCTAGTCCTTTCGAAGACTACGCTTCTGGCAGCCCCCGTCTTGCAGCATGTAGAAGAGAGTAGACTGAAGTCCTCCAAGTATCATCACATAGCATAATCCTAACCGATGATCCTCTCCTCGTCGCCCTGTGAGAGAGCGATCACCGGTTGTATCTGGCACTTGGAAGGGTGTGTTTTATTAAGTATCCAGTTCTAGTTGTCATAAGGTCAAGGTACAACTCCAAGTCGTCCTGTTACCAAAGATCACGGCTATTCGAATAGATTAACTTCCCTGCAGGGGTGCACCACATATCCCAACACGCTCGATCCCATTTGGTCGGACACACTTTCCTGGGTCATGCTCGGCCTCGTTAGATCAACACGTCACAGCCCTACCTAGGCACAACAGAGAGGTCAGCACGCCGGTCTAAATCCTATGGCGCAGGGGTCTGGGCCCATCGCCCATTGCACACCTGCACGTTGCGTACGCGGCCGGAAGCAGAACTAGCCCCCTTAATACAAGAGCAGGCTTACGGTCCAATCCGGCGCGCGTCACTCAGTCGCTGACGTCACGAAGGCTTCGGCTGATACCACGACGTCGAGTGCCCATAACTGTCCCCGCGTAGATGGTTAGTGCGTATAGGCCAGTAGCCAGACTCAGATCAAATACCAAGATCTCGTTAAACGTGTTAAGTATCCGCGAACACCGACCAGGGCCAGGCCCACCTCTCTCCTAGGTGGTCTCAACCTGTCCTGTCGCTCCGCCACAAAGTAACAGTCGGGGGCCGTCGGGAACCCAGGCCCACCTCTACCGGGATGGAGCCACCTGCCCCTTCAGCCCCCAACTCCGAACAGTACCACAGGTAATGTAACTGTGTAAAGTATATAGTATTTGCCCGTGATCACCTCCCGAAGTGATCACGGTCCAGTAGTATAGCATGGCAGACGGACAAGAGTGTAGGGCCACTGATGGAACACTGGCATCCTATACTAAGCAGTAGGATAGCAGGTAATGGTAACAATAGTAGTAGCAAGGACATGCTATGCATCAGGATAGGAATAGCGGAAAGCAGTAACATGCTACACTACTCTAATGCAAGCAGTATAGAGAAGAGTAGGCGATATCTGGTGATCAAAGGGGGGGCTTGCCTGGTTGCTCTGGCAAGTAGGGGTCGTCAACACCATAGTCGATCGGGGGTACCGGCAGCGGTCTCGGGGTCTACCAGAAAGAAGTAATGGAGGGGGAACACAATAAATAACAGAGGAAACAAAGCAACACAAAGCATAACATGGCAATGCGCGGTGCTAGGGGTGACCTAACGCCGTATGAGGTGATACCGGTGAAGGGGGGAAACATCCGGGAAAATATCCTCGGTGTTTCGTGTTTTTGAGACAAATGAATCGGAGGGGGAAAGTTGCATGTTTGCTATGCTAGGGGCATGTGACGGACGAACGGGCTGCGTATCCGGATTCGTCTCGTCATTCTGAGCAACTTTCATGTACAAAGTTTTTCCATCCGAGTTACGGATTATTTTATATTAATTTTTAAAGTTTTAATTCATTTTCCTACTATTTTTAACTAAAAAAAGGTCAAATTGCTACAGGTACACAGAGAGTGTACCCAGCTATTTGTGTGTGAGGCTGAAAGTGGGTCCCAGTTGACTGCCAGTCAGCAGTCAACTGTGGACGTTGACTAGTCAAACCGACCAGGGGGCCCACCCGTCATAGAGGGAGCCTGTTTTAACAGAGTTTAACCTTTTACAAATTATCTTAAATCTTAAACAAGTGGTGGGGCCCGACTGTCAATGACAGATAGATTAAAACAGGTTTATTTAGCCAACTAATTAATTAGCGAGGGTGGCCCCACGTGTTAGTGGCTCACCAGGAGGGTTAATAGCGCAATTAGCGCTAACGGTCTATTAGGCCGGCGATTAAACGCCGTTGGCCTCGAGCCACGACGGCGGGCGGAAGTGGCAGAGGGGCGGGGGGCGCTGGCGGCCTCGGCTTGAGCCAACGGCAGTGGCGGGGCAGTGGCAGCCGGGGCGGGCAGGCGGCGGCGATAGCAAGCAGCAGCAACACGGGGTCGGCCGGGCGAGGGCGAGGGCAAGGCGCTGTCGGGTGCCGATGGCGGCCAGCGGCGCAGCAGCAGCATGCAGCAACGGTGAGGTCGGAGCACCGCGGCAGCTAGCGCGAGCGGGGAGGCGTGGGCGCCGCCGGGCGGGACGCACGGACGCGGTCAACGGGCGACGAGCAACGCCGGGTGCGACCGTGCATGGCCAGTGGTGCACGGGCCGCGGCGGGAGGAGGTCCGCGCGGGCCCGACGAGCGCGCATAGACGGGGGAACACGGTCAGGGGCGCACCGAGCAGAGCTCCAGCGCGACGGCTACGACGTCCTATGGCGGTGGACTCGGTCGGGGCAGAGGGGGATCGATGGAGGGCTCACAGGGGGGTTCGGCGGAGAGCGCAGGGAGGCGGCGGGGTCGGTGGCCGGTGGGCGGCGTCGCGAGGTGGCCGACAGGGGATGGCGATCCGGCGCGGTGGAGGAAGGTGAGGACGGACGGTGGCGTCCGGCGACGATGGTGCAGCAGCGGCGCCGGCGCGCCGGGCGGCGATGTGGGAGCGACGGGCGCGGGCTCACCCCCGATCCAAACGGGTGAGGGAGAGAGAGGTTGGGGGGGGGGGGGGGGGGGGGTGTTCCTGTAGTGTCGGTGGTGTTTTTGTTTGTTTTTGGGCTGGGGTGTGGGGTGGGTTAAGTAGCGTGTAGGTGAGCTTCGGCCCAGTTGGGCC
Source organism: Triticum aestivum (assembly GCF_018294505.1). Classification (NCBI taxonomy): domain Eukaryota; kingdom Viridiplantae; phylum Streptophyta; class Magnoliopsida; order Poales; family Poaceae; genus Triticum; species Triticum aestivum. Next base: position 560,868,537 of record NC_057797.1, on the reverse strand, counting down.
AGGGGCTTTGCCCAGCTATTTTTATTTTCTTTTGTATTTTCCTTTTCTTTGAAAACCTTTCTGTTTTCTATTTAGTTCCTAATTATTTTAGTTTCTTTAAAATACCAAGTTAGCACCTGCCAAATAGGCCACTGCCAAACCTAGTTTGGACCCAAAATAAATTAGTACAATATATTTTTATTTTTCAAAAGCTATTAAATTAGTTGTTTTTGCTACTGTTTATTCACTTTAGTGCATTTAAATTTTTTATAAAAATGTGGTTTCTTCACCCTAATCACCTATGCATTAACTGGTACAACCCGAACATTTTGGTTTTAATATTTGAAAACTTTTGAGGTTTGCCTTTATTTTGAATTTGAATTTGAATCGGTTTCGAACTAATGCGAGATTAGCAATAGTAACCGAGGTGACGTGGCATCATTAGCAGAGGTTACTGTAGCTTGATTATTCGGGCGTCACAGTTTAGAATCTGCATAGCTCTTCTGCCTGGACTGGGCTACCTTGAGCCTATCGCGAATCAATTTCACCTTCTGTTCATACTCCTTAATCAAATCTGGTCCAAACAACTAGCGGTCTCCAACTTCTTCCCACGACAATGGTGTTCTGCACCTTCTTCCATACAAGGCTTCAAAAGGGGCCATCTTCAAACTGGATTGATAATTATTATTGTAAGAGAACTCCGCATATGGCAAGTTGTCATCCCAACTAGATCCATAATCTAGCGCCAAGCTCTCAGCATATCCTCCAAAATCGGATTGACTCTCTCGGTCTGTCCATCGGTCTGCGGATGAAAAGTTGTACTGAACTCTAGCCTGGTACCCAAAGTTTCGTGCAACTGATTCCAGAACTTTGAGGTAAACTGGGTTCCTCTATCTGATACAATGCTTTTCGGAACTCCATGCATACATACGATCCTGGTCATGTATATCTTTGCCAACTTAGCGCTGGTGTAAGTGGTCTTCACTGGGATGAAATGAGCTACCTTCGTCAAGCGATCGACTACAACCCATATCGAGTCATAGCCAGAACGGGTCCTGGGTAATCCCGTGATAAAATCCATGCCTAGCTTATCCCATTTCCATTCGGGTATCGGCAATGGCTGTAGCAATCCTGCTGGCTTCTGATGCTCTGCCTTTACTCTCTGACATACATCACAAACTGCTACATACTCTGCAATATCCTTCTTCATTCCGGTCCACCAGAAAGTGTTTTTCAAATCCAAATACATCTTGGTATTTCCTGGGTGAATCGAGTACGGCGAATCATGGGCCTCTTGCAGAATTAGCTTCCTGATCTCTGGGTCATTAGGCACATAAACGCGGTCTTCAAACCATAAGGTATCGTGTTCATCCTCACGAAATCCTTTAACTTTTCCCTTGCTCATCTTCTCCTTTAATGTGGCAATCTCCTTGTTGGTCTTGTGAGCTTCTCTGATATTATCCATCAGAGTAGACTGAATCTCCAATGCTGCTACATAGCCTCTCAGAACTATCTCCAAACATAGCTCATGAAGATCCTCGGCTAACTCCTTTGGTAACTCTGCGGTCATTAGTGTGTTGACATGGCTCTTGCGGCTCAATGCGTCAGCTACTACGTTAGCCTTTCCGGGATGATAATGTAATCTCATATCATAATCCTTGATGAGCTCCAACCATCACCTTTGCCTGAGATTCAACTCCTTCTGCGTGAAGATGTATTTCAGACTTTTGTGATCCGTGTACACTGATACGTCTCCAACGTATCTATAATTTTTGATTGCTCCATGCTATATTATCTACTGTTTTGGACTATATTGGGCTTTATTTTCCACTTTTATATTGTTTTTGGGACTAGCCTATTAACGGGAGGCCCAGCCCAGAATTGCTGTTTTTTGCCTATTTCAGTGTTTCGAAGAAACAAAATATCAGACAGAGTCCAAACATAAATATCCTTTTTGGAACGTGATTTTCTTCTCGGATAAGGCCCAGGAGACTTGGACCCTACTCCAAGAAGTATCGGAGGCGGTCACGAGGGTAGGGGCGCCCCCCCCCTACAGGGCGCGCCCCCTGCCTCGTGGGCCCCTCGGTGCTCCACCGACGTACTCCTTCCTCCTATATATACCCACGTACCCCCAAACGATCAGAACAGGAGCCAAAAACCTAATTCCACCGCCGCAACTTTCTGTATCCACGAGATCCCATCTTGGGGCCTGTTCCGGAGCTCCGCCGGAGAGGGCCGTCATCACGGAGGGCTTCTACATCATCATAGCCCCTCCGATGAAGTGTGAGTAGTTTACCTTAGACCTTCGGGTCCATAGTTAGTAGCTAGATGGCTTCTTCTCTCTTTTTGGATCTCAATACAATGTTCTCCCCCTCTCTTGTGGAGATCTATTCGATGTAATCTTCTTCTTTTGCGGTGTGTTTGTTGAGACCGATGAATTGTGGGTTTATGATCAAGTCTATCTACGAACAATATTTGAATCTTCTCTGGATTCTTTTATGTATGATTGGTTATCTTTGCAAGTCTCTTTGAATTATCCGTTTGGTTGTGCCAACTAGATTGGTAGTTCTTGCCATGGGAGAAGTGCTTAGCTTTGGGTTCGATCTTGCGGTGTTCTTTCCCAGTGACAGAAGGGGCAGCAAGACACGTATTGTATCGTTGCCATCGAGGATAACAAGGTGGGGTTTATTTCATATTGCATGAATTTATCTCTCTACATCATGTCATCTTGCTTAAAGCGTTATTCTATTTTTAACTTAATACTCTAGATGCATGCTGGATAGCGGTCGATGAGTGGAGTAATAGTAGTAGATGCAGAATCGTTTCGATCTACTTGTCACGGACGTGATGCCTATATACATGATCATGCCTAGATATTCTCATAACTATGCTCAATTCTGTCAATTGCTCAACAGTAATTTGTTCACCCACTGTAGAAAACTTATGCTCTCGAGAGAATCCACTAGTGAAACCTATGGCCCCCGGGTCTATTCTCATCATATCAATCTCCATCACTTTAATCTTGTTTTGTTTTTACTTTGCCTTTTACTTTTCACTTTGCATCTTTATATCAAAAATACCAAAAATATTATTTATTGGATCTCACTTCCGTAAGTGACCATGAAGGGATTGACAACCCCTAATCGCGTTGGTTGCGTTGAGCTCTTTGTGTTGTGTAGGTACGAGGGACTTGCGCGTGGCCTCCTACTGGATTGATACCTTGGTTCTCAAAAACTGAGGGAAATACTTACGCTACTCTGTTGCATCATCCCTTCTTCTTCGGGGAAAACCAACGCAAGCTCAAGACGTAGCAAGAAGGATTTCTGGCGCCATTGCCGGGGAGTCTACGCAAAAAGTCAACATACCAAGTACCCATCACAATCCCTATCTCCCGCATTACATTAGTTGCCATTTGCCTTTCGTTTTCCTCTCCCCCACTTCACCCTTACCGTTTTATTCGCCCTCTTCTCCTCCTTCTCCTTCTCCTTCTCCTTCTTCATTTGCCTTTTTCTCGCATGTCTTCCCGTTGCCATGGCCAAATCAAAACGAACAAAGGGTCCTTTCCAAGGTCTTAGTACCCTGGATGATCCCTCTATCCTCTCTAAACTCAGAAATAAGTATGCTATTGAGAGATCCACCGGGGTCACCAATGAGAGTTTAAATAATCTTGATGAAGATGACTCTAGAATTTTTTGCTATTTAATTGATGAGTCTTTAAAAGATGCTTGGGATAGGTTATTAAGGATTAGCGCTAGCTATATACCACAATATCAAATTGAGGTTTACTTAAAAGGTTTTTATGTCGGATTACCTACCTTTTTTAAACAAGTGCTAGATTCTATTTTTGAAGAGGGTTTTCTTGAAGGGGATGCTATAGATACTTATGAAAGGATGAAAACTATATTTGGGCACCCCATGAATGATAAAGTTGAATCTACCACCCTCTTATGCTTCTATCAAAACGAAATTATCAAAGAGATGAAATCTAGTATAAATGCAAATTTCCGTAACGTGCTTAATCTTACTTCGTCCATTAATGGCCATGTGCTTTCCCAAAATAGGAGAATAAATGCCATAGAAAGGAAATTTGCTCTTTTCTTTCCTAATGCCAAAGATGGCAATACCTAGATCTATCCTCGCTTTTATGCCTAGCTAGGGGTGTTAAACAATAGCGCTTGTTGGGAGGCAACCCAATTTTATTTTTTGTTTTTTGTGTTTTTCTTCTGTTAGGTAATAAATAACCCATCTACCCTCTGTTTGGATGTGGTTTTGTGTTTTAATTAGTGTTTGTGCCAAGCTAGACCTATTGGATCTTCTTGGATGATAGTTATTTGATCTTGCTGTAATTTCCAGAGACTTAGTGTTCAGTGCCCGAATTACTAAAAATCATCAGAACGTGATAAAATACTGATTACAATTTCTTCTGATCAATAAACAAATTATCTAGGTCGCCTAATTTTGGTAGAATTTTTGTAGTTCCAGAAGTTTGCGTTAGTTACAGATTACTACAGACTGTTCTGTTTTTGACAGATTCTGTTTTTCGTGTGTTGTTTGCTTATTTTGATGAATCTATGGTTAGTAAAATAGTTTATAATCCATAGAGAAGTTGGAATACAGTAGTTTTAACACCAAAATAAATAAAGAATGAGTTCATTACAGTACCTTGAAGTGGTTTTATGTTTTCTTTCTCTAACGGAGCTCACGAGATTTCTATTGAGTTTTGTGTTGTGAAGTTTTCAAGTTTTGGGTGAGTTCTTTTGATGGATTATGGAACAAGGAGTGGCAAGAGCCTAAGCTTGGGGATGCCCATGGCACCCCCAAGATAATCGAAGGACACCAAAAAGTCAAAGCATGGGGATGCTCCGGAAGGCATCCCCTCTTTCGTCCACTTCCATCGGTAATTTACTTGGAGCTATATTTTTATTCACCAACATGATATGTGTTTTGCTTGGAGCGTCTTATATTATTTTTGTATTTGTTTGTTAGTGTGCCACAATCATCCTTACTGTACACACCTTTTGAGAGAGTCATCTATGAATTAAAATTTGATAGAATACTCTATGTGCTTCACTTATATCTTTTGAGCTATGTAGTTTTGCTCTACGTGCTTCACTTAGATCTTTTAGAGCACGGTGGTGGTTTGTTTTAAAGAAACTATTGATCTCTCATGCTTCACTTAAATTATTTTGAGAGTCTTAATAGCATGATAATTTGCTTAATATAAATATGCTTGGTGTTTAAGATATGTGAAATTTTCTTTTGAGTGCGTTGAATACTAAGAGAAGATTGAAGCATGATAATTGTTTTGAGATATGGAGGTGATAATATTAGAGTTATGCTAGTTTAGTAGTTGTGAATTTAAAGAATACTTGTGTTAAAGTTTATGATTCCCGTAGCATGCACGTATGGTGAACCATTATGTGATGAAGTCGGAGCATAATTTATTTATTGATTGTCTTCCTTATGAGTGGCGGTCGGGGACGAGCGATGGTCTTTTCCTACCAATCTATCCCCTAGGAGCATGCGCGTAATACTTTGCTTTGATAACTTCTAGATTTTTGCATTAAGTATATGAGTTCTTTATGACTAATGTTGAGTCCATGGATTATATGCACTTTTTCCCATCCTTCCACCATTGCTAGCCTCTCTAATACCGCGCACCTTTCGCCGGTATCATACACCCACCATATATCTTCCTCAAAACAGCCACCATACCTACCTATCATGGCATTTCCATAGCCATTCCGAGATATATTGCCATGCAACTTTCCACCGTTCTGTTTATTATGACACGCGCCATCATTGTCATATAGCTAGCATGATCATGTAGTTGACATCGTATTTGTGGCAAAGTCACCATTCATAATTCTTTCATACATGTCACTCTTGATTCATTGCATATCCCGGTACATTCATATAGAGTCATATTTGTTCTAAGTATCGAGTTGTAATTGTTGAGTTGTAACAAAAATAAAAGTGTGATGATCATCATTTTCTAGAGCATTGTCCCAAGTGAGGAAAGGATGATGGAGACTATGATTCCCCCATAAGTCGGGATGAGACTCCGTACGAAAAAAAAGAGGCCATAAAAAAGAAAAAAGAGGAAAGGCCCAAATAAAAAAATGAGAGAAAAAGAGAGAAGGGACAATGTTACTATCCTTTTACCACACTTGTTCTTCAAAGTAGCACCATGATCTTCATGATAGAGAGTCTCTCGTTATGTCACTTTCATATACTAGTGGGAATTTTTCATTATAGAACTTGGCTTGTATATTCCAGTGATGGGCTTCCTCAAATTGCCCTAGGTCTTCGTGAGCAAGCGAGTTGGATGCACACCCACTTAGTTTCTTTTGATGAGCTCTCGTATACTTATAGCTCTAGTGCATCCGTTGCATGGCAATCCCTACTCACTCACATTGATATCTATTGATGGGCCTCTCCATAACCCGTTGATACGCCTAGTTGATGTGAGACTATCTTCCCCTCTTTTTATCTTATCCACAACCACCCTTTTATTCCACATAGTGCTATGTCCATGGCTCATGCTCATGTATTGCGTGAAGATTGAAAAAGTTTTGAAAAAGTTAGAGTATGAAACAATTTCTTGGCTTGTCATCGGGGTTGTGCATGATTTAAATACTTTGTGTGGTGAAGATAGAGCATAGCCAGACTATATGATTTTGTAGGGATAACTTTCTTTGGCCATGTTATTTTGAGAAGACATAATTACTTTATTAGTATGCTTGAAGTGTTATTATTCTTTATGTCAATATGAACTTTTATCTTGAATCTTTCTAATCTGAATATCCATACCACCATTAAGAAATTTTGCATTGAAATTATGCCAAATAGCACTCCGCATCAAAAATTCTCTTTTTATCATTTACCTACTCGAGGACGAGCAAGAATTAAGCTTGGGGATGCCTGATACGTCTCCAACGTATCTATAATTTTTGATTGCACCATGCTATATTATCTACTGTTTTGGACTATATTGGGCTTTATTTTCCACTTTTATATTATTTTTGGGACTAACCTATTAACCGGAGGCCCAGCCCAGAATTGTTGTTTTTTGCCTATTTCAGTGTTTCGAAGAAGCAGAATATCAAACGGAGTCCAAACAGAAAAATCCTTTTTGGAACGTGATTTTCTTCTCGGATAAGACCCAGGAGACTTGGACCCTACTCCAAGAAGTACCAGAGGCGGTCACAAGGGTAGGGGGCGCCCCCCCCCTACAGGGCACGCCCCCTGCCTCGTGGGCCCCTCAGTGCTCCACCGACGTACTCCTTCCTCCTATATATACCCACGTACCCCCAAACGATCAGAACAGGAGCCAAAAACCTAATTCCACCGCTGCAACTTTCTGTATCCACGAGATCCCATCTTGGGGCCTATTTCGGAGCTCCGCCGGAGAGGGCTGTCATCACGGAGGGCTTCTACATCATCATAGCCCCTCCGATGAAGTGTGAGTAGTTTACCTCAGACCTTCGGGTCCATAGTTTGTAGCTAGATGGCTTCTTCTCTCTTTTTGGATCTCAATACAATGTTCTCCCCCTCTCTTGTGGAGATCTATTCGATGTAATCTTCTTATTTTGCGGTGTGTTTGTTGAGACCGATGAATTGTGGGTTTATGATCAAGTCTATCTATGAACAATATTTGAATCTCCTCTGAATTCTTTTATGTATGATTGGTTATCTTTGCAAGTCTCTTTGAATTATCCGTTTGGTTTGGCCAACTAGATTGGTAGTTCTTGCCATGGGAGAAGTGCTTAGCTTTGGGTTCGATCTTGCGGTGTTCTTTCCCAGTGACAGAAGGGGCAGCAAGACACGTATTGTATCGTTGCCATCGAGGATAACAAGATGGGGTTTATTTCATATTGCATGAATTTATCTCTCTACATCATGTCATCTTGCTTAAAGTGTTACTCTGTTTTTAACTTAATACTCTAGATGCATGCTGGATAGCGGTCGATGAGTGGAGTAATGGTAGTAGATGCAGAATCGTTTCGATCTACTTGTCACGGACATGATGCCTATATACATGATCATGCCTAGATATTCTCGTAATTATGCTCAATTATGTCATTTGCTCAACAGTAATTTGTTCACCCACCGTAGAAAACTTATGCTCTCGAGAGAAGCCACTAGTGAAACCTATGGCCCCCGGGTCTATTCTCATCATATCAATCTCCATCACTTTAATCTTGTTTTGTTTTTACTTTCCTTTTACTTTTCACTTTGCATCTTTATATCAAAAGCACCAAAAATGTTACTTATCGGATCTCACTTCCGTAAGTGACCGTGAAGGGATTGACAACCCCTAACCGCGTTGGTTGCGTTGAGCTCTTTGTGTTGTGTAGGTACGAGGGACTTGCGCGTGGCCTCCTACTGGATTGATACCTTGGTTCTCAAAAACTGAGGGAAATACTTACGCTACTCTGCTGCATCATCCCTTCCTCTTCGGGGAAAACCAACGCAAGCTCAAGACGTAGCATACACCTCACAATGGTTTCCATTGTGAAAATGTCTCCACGTCTTTAATGCGTGCACTACGGCTGCTAACTCCAAGTCGTGCGCAGCATAATTCAATTCATGGGGCTTAAGCTGTCGTGAGGCATATGAAACAACTCTTCCCTCCTGCATAAACACTGCTCCAAGTCCTCGACGTGAAGCGTCGCAATATACTTCATAATCCTTGCGTTGATCTGGTAGAATCAACACCGGCGATGTAACCAAACGTTTCTTCAACTCCTGGAAACTGGCCTCACATTCTTCAGACCATTTGAACTTTGTATCCTTCTTCAACAACTTCGTCATAGGTTTTGCAATTTTCGAGAAATTTTCAACGAACCTCCGGTAGTATCCTGCGAGTCCAAGAAAACTCCGGATCTCTACAACTGTTGTTGGGGCTTCCCAATTTGTCACAGTGACAACCTTGGTGGGATCTATAGCTATTCCTTCTCCGGATATAACATGTCCGAGGAATCCCACTTCCTTCAACCAAAACTCACATTTGCTGAACTTGGCGTATAACTGATGTTCTCTGAGCTTACCAAGTACCAAACGCAAATGTTCTTTATGTTCTTCTTCATTCTTCGAGTAAACCAGTATATCATCAATGAACACTAGGACGAACTTATCCAAAAACTCCATAAACACTTTGTTCATCATGTTCATAAAATAGGCAGGTGCGTTAGTCAGACCAAATGACATAACGGTATACTCATACAACCCATACCTTGTGGTAAAAGCTGTCTTAGGTATGTCCTGCTCTCGAATCTTCAACTGGTGGTATCCTGATCGCAAATCGATCTTGAAAAATACCTTAGCTCCTTGCAATTGGTCAAACAAATAATTGATCATCGGCAGTGGGTACTTATTCTTGATCGTCACTTCATTCAATCCTCGATAATCCACAACCATCCTTAACAATCCATCCTTCCTTTCCACTAGAAGTACTGGTGATCCCCAAGGTGATAACTTGGGCGAATATATCCCTTATCCAATAACTCCTTAATCTACTTCTTAATCTCCTCCTAATCCTTTGCAGGCATTCTATATGGTCTCTTAGATATTGGTCCTGTGCCTGGCAAAAGCTCAATCAAAAACTCAATGTCTCTATCCGGTGGCATGCGTGGCGACTCTTCTGGAAATACATCCGGAAAATCCTTTACCACCGGTACCTCCTCCTGTACAACTCATGATAAGGAATTTACTTGACTCCTATTCGGCACATGCCGTGATACATACTTGATCCTTCTTCCCTCTGGGGTGGTAAGCAAAATCGACTTACTGGCGCAATCGATGTTTCCTCCATACATCGATAGCCAATCCATACCCAGAATTACATCCAAACCTTGTGATTCCAAAATGATTAAATCCGAGGGAAACACATGCCTACCTATACTCAATGGCACTTGAAAACATCCTTTACTGGCCATATACTCCGCTCCTGGTGAGCTTACTAATATAGGTGTTCTAAGAACCTTGGTGGGTAGTTTATACTTATCCACGAATCCCCTTGATATGTATGAATGTGATGCACCAGTATCAAAAAGAACGATTGCAGTAAATGACTTAACCAAAAACTTACCTATTACTGCATCTGGCTGGGCTTCAACCTCCTCCACGTTAACGTGGTTCACTTGTTTCCTGTTGAAAGGGTTCGGCTTCTTCCCAGAGCTTCCATTGCCATTTCCATTCTGGGGATATTCATTGGCATAATGTCCGGTCTTCTGACACTTATAACAAGTGACTTGGCTTAGGTCTCTCTTGGCTGGGGTTGATGGGTTGGTACGATTCTGACCGTTGCTCCCCCCATTCCCATTACCATTCTTAGGGCCATTATGATTATGCGAACTCCCTCCTCCATGGGTATGCTGAAAATGTCCTCCCGTTTTCGGGGTAAAACGTGGCTTCTGCTGAGCTCCTGAATTGTATTTCCCTTGTCCATACTTCCTCTTGCGGTTCTCAATCTATTGCTGCTTCCCTTTAATCATAATAGCACGATCTACCAACTCCTGATAGTTGTTGAAAGTTGCTACCATCAACTGCATACTCAACTCATCATTCAGTCCTTCCAGAAACTTCTCCTGCTTAGCTGCATCCGTAGCAACGTCATCCGGGGCATAACGTGCTAACTTACTAAAGTCATCCACGTATTGGCAAACTGCCCGTCCTCCTTGGAGCAAGTTGCGAAACTCACGCTTCTTCATGGCCATAGCTCTTGTTGAAACATGGGCTGTACGGAAAGCCTGCTGAAATTGGTCCCATGTCACCGTGGCTATAGGGTAGGTGACAGTGTAATTCTCCCACCATGATGCTGCTGGTCCATCCAATTGATGTGCGGCAAAATGCACCTTCTCAGCATCAGTACATCCTGTAGTGGTTAACTCCCTTCCAATCTTGCGGAGCCAATCATCTGCTACTATAGGCTCGGTGCTACTGGAGAACACCGGCGGATTCAGTCTAAGGAAACGGGTTAAGTGATCAACAGGTGGTGGTGGTGGTGGGTTGTTGTTGTTGTTGTGTCCCTGATTCTGATTCTGGACTAGCAACTGCATCAACGCATTATGCTGCTGGATCAACTGAGTGAGCTCCGGTGGAAATGCAAATCCATTGTCACGTCTCGGAGGCATCTGATGGGTTTAGAGGGAAGAGATTAGAATAGAATGAGGTCTAATGAGAAAACACTACCCATATGCACATGAGACAAACACAAACATTTCACTCAATCAATCAATCAAGTCATACAATCGGTCTAACTATCGCAAAAGTGCTCGAACTACTCTATTTACATGGTGGAATACTACTACTGATGTGGTGGTCTACTAGAAATATTCCTCGGTTGCAGACTCCATGATATCTGCTCCAGCTTCATCTTCATAGTCATCATCGCTCAGGTCAGAGTCGGTGTCGCCGATGATGATGTAGTCTTCCGGGCGAATCTCCTTGGGTTCTTCGTCTTCTTCTACTGGTGTGGGGTCTCCCATGAATATTCCGATCTTCTTAATCAGGTCATCATTCTTCTCCACTAGTACGACTATTTGCTCCTCATAATCTTCACGTGTAGCCTTGAGTTCTTAATCCAGCTCTGTGATTCTTGTCATCGCCTTCTCCAGATCTATCATGCCTGCGCACATCTGGTGCTCTTGACGTGAATGTGCTGGTTTAACTCCTGGATAAAAGCTGCGATTGATCTATCCTTCCTGGTGCTGATCATCTCCCATTGCTCATCTTGACGCCCACAAATCTGGTAGATAGTATCATTGAGATCATTGCGGTAAACTTCTCCAATACGTCCCATGGTGATGTGGGCTGCCATGCTCTTTCCTAGACTCCAGGTTGGTGCATTAAAGGAAAACTCTATGGGCTCGGTGACTGGCGCGAACGTCCTTCCTGGAACTTGAACTTGAATCATCCAGTGCCCCTCTTCGGGTAAAGTGGCGTTGTAGGTCCCGGTGAAGCTTGGTACTCCAATGTTCAGGTACTTTGTGATGCCCCGAGACTGATGTGCCAGGTGTCCTCCAGTTATTCGCTGTTGTTGCCTTGTCATTTGCTTGCGTGTTGCATCTTGCCATGTCATCATCCACATTGCATCATCATGTTTTCAAAACTTGCATCCGTCCCGGTCTCCTCGTTCCTTCCGTTGTCCGTTCTGAGCCCAGACACACTTGCACGCGCCCGAGGCATGTCCGAAATAGTATTTTATAAGTGGCCGGAAAATGTTCTTGGAATGGGATGAAAGTTGGCGTGCGGTGTTGTTTTGTTGTAGGTAGGCCGCCTGCCAAGTTTCATCGCGTTCGGAGTCCGTTTGACGCCCCAACGGATAAATATAGCGGCAATAGTAGCCGGTCTAACGTCGGACGTTTTCGGTCTCCGGAAACAGTTTCCGGGCTGCATCTCTCTTCTCTTCTCTCAACCCAAAGCTTTCTGCACAGTCCGCTGTCAACCGCCATGCCCCGAAACCCTCTCTGCACAGTGCACCGAACCCCTCGCGCGCGTCCGGAAGTTGTCCCGGACCCGACCCGAGCAGTCGTCACCGTTGTGTCTGGATCATCCCCAAACATCTACAAAACGTCTCCGTTTGGTTATTTGGACTCCCTAGCTATTTTATTCGCGATCGTCCGATTTTGATCGGAGGGACGAGTTAGCCCCTAACCTAAATTCATCTGATATAAATATCAGCTAAACCCTAGCCCCTACCGGTCCAATACACCCATTCCCATCCCGCCGCCGCGAGCCAACCACCTCTTTCATGTCTTACTTGGGATCCCCTCCCACCAACCAGATCTCCGACCACCTCCCTCGTTCTACGCGCCACCCAAATCACTGCAGCCTCGATCCCGAGCTCTTCAATTCGAAGCCACCAGAGAACCCCGCCGCCTCGATCGAGAGCCTCCTCCTCCCTCTTCGATCCAAAGGAGTGGAGCTCCTTTGTGCCTTCACCTGCGCCCCTTCCTCCTTCCCCGTGCTTTCCCCTCTCTCTTCATCGCTCCCTTGTCTCTATTCGTCAACAGGAACTGCCATGGTGCCCGAGACCTCTTTGCAGCACCTCCTCGCCGACCCGCCTGGAGAGCCAAGTCTGCTGGCCTGCCTCCACTTTGATCCGGCAGGGAATGAGAGCCGACGACCTCCATGCCCGGATCCAGCCGCCTCCTGCCGCCGTTCGCCTCGCCCTGCGCCTCAAGTTCCTCCCGCCGGAGCCCCAAGTCCACCTCGCCCGCGCGAAGTCCCCTGCCGCCATGGCCGCCCGGGAACTTGGAGATCCGCCGCCGTCCTGCCGTTTCCCTTCGACGATGGAGCTCCCCGCTGCCAAGTCCAGGACCCCTGTCGCCGTCTTCTACAACCCCTGCTGCTGTTGCTTTTCTTCAGAGAAGAGGGCAGCAACTGAAGGAAATATGCCGTAGAGGCAATAATAAAGTTATTATTTATTTCCTTATATCATGATAAATGTTTATTATTCATGCTAGAATTGTATTAACCGGAAACATAATACATGTGTGAATACATAGACAAACAGAGTGTCACTAGTATGCCTCTAGTAGACTAGCTCGTTAATCAAAGATGGTTATGTTTTCTAATCATGGACAAAGAGTTGTTATTTGATTAATGGGATCACATCATTAGGTGAATGATCTGATTGACATGACCCATTCCATTAGCTTAGCACCCGACCGTTTAGTATGTTGCTATTGCTTTCTTCATGACTTATACATGTTCCTATGACTATGAGATTATGCAACTCCCGTTTGCCGGAGGAACACTTTGTGTGCTACCAAACGTCACAATGTAACTGGGTGATTATAAAGGTGCTCTACAGGTGTCTCCAAAGGTACATGTTGGGTTGGCGTATTTCGAGATTAGGATTTGTCACTCCGATTGTCGGAGAGGTATCTCTGTGCCCTCTCGGTAATGCACATCACATAATTGCAACTAATGAGTTAGTTGTGAGATGATGTATTACGGAACGAGTAAAGTGACTTGCCGGTAACGAGATTGAACTAGGTATTGAGATACCGACGATCGAATCTCGGGCAAGTAACATACCGATGACAAAGGGAACAACGTATGTTGTTATGCGGTCTGACCGATAAAAGATCTTCGTAGAATATCTAGGAGCCAATATGAGCATCCAGGTTCCGCTATTGGTTATTAACCGGAGACGTGCCTCGGTCATGTCTACATTGTTCTCGAACCCATAGGGTCCGCACGCTTAAGGTTTCGATGACAGTTATATTATGAGTTTATGCATTTTGATGTACCTAAGTTTGTTCGGAGTCCCGGATGTGATCACGGACATGACAAGGAGTCTCGAAATGGTCGAGACAGAAAGATTGATATATTGGAAGCCTATATTTGGATATCGGAAGTGTTCCGGGTGAAATCGGGATTTTACCGGAGTATCGGGAGGTTACCGGAACCCCCCGGGAGGTATATGGGCCTTAGTGGGCTTTAGTGGAAGAGAGGAGAGGTGGCCAGGGCTGGGCCGCGTGCCCCTCCCCCCTAGTCCGAATAGGACAAGGAGAGGGGGCCGGCGCCCCCCTTCCTTCTCTCTCTCCTCTTTCCCCCCTCCCGAATCCTATTCCAACTAGGAAAGGGGGGAATCCTACTCCCGGAGGGAGTAGGACTCCTCCTGGCGCGCCCTCTCCTGGCCGGCCGCACCCCCCTTTGATCCTTCATATACGGAGGCAGAGAGCACCCCTAGACACACAAGTTGATCCACGTGATCATATTCTTAGCCGTGTGCGGTGCCCCCTTCCACCATAGTCCTCGATAATATTGTAGCGGTGCTTAGGCGAAGCCCTGCGACGGTAGTACATCAAGATCGTCACCGTGCCGTCGTGCTGACGGAACTCTTCCCCGACACTTTGCTGGATCGGAGTCCGGGGATCGTCGTCGAGCTGAACGTGTGCTAGAACTCGGAGGTGCCGTAGTTTCGGTGCTTGATCGGTCGGGCCGTGAAGACGTACGACTACATCAACCACGTTGTGCTAACGCTTCCGTTGTCGATCTACAAGGGTACGTAGATCACACTCTCCCCTCTCGTTGCTATGCATCACCATGATCTTGCGTGTGCGTAGGAATTTTTTTGAAATTACTACGTTCCCCGACAGCAGCGCCTCGTCCCGCTCCTTCGTTGACCGCACTCGGCTCGCCCGGTCCAGCCGCACGTTGTCCGCGACCCCAAGGCCCAGCTGCACACCCCTGGCCTGCCTCCTACGCGCCGCGGGCCGCGCCTCCAGGCCCAGCGCGACCCTTCGCGGCCTGCCAGGTCTCTCGTTCTACTCGGCCAGGCCCATGGCCAAAGTGAGCAGCCCCTCCAGCGCCCCCTTTCCTGTGCACTTCTTGGCCTGCCAGTTTGGGCCCGTGGTATCTTTTTTTTAGTCCAACGATTTTCCGTATTATCCTAAGACTGCAAATTTGCAGAAAAAACCCATGCACTTCATGCATATCCTAACTAATTAACCGTGCATCGGATTAAAACAAACTTAATATGAAACTTGCTTAGAATTTCATCTAGTTTAATAATATGCAACTTTCATGCATGTCTAAAATATTTAAAATGTTGTTTGATTAAATTTGCTCCTATGCCATGTTAAAATGCTTTAATTCATAACTAAATAACCGTAACTCGGAATTTAATAAACTTTATATGTAAATGGGGTAGAATTTTGCCTAGTTTAACATGGTGGCTTTACTTTACATGTTTAATTACTCTAAAATGGTGTTTAGGGCAGAACAGTACCATAACCAAAATATGCATATGGGGATTTACCGAAATTTGTTGTTCGTTGTTTCCGGCCTCATTTAACCTTGACTAGATAGGTAGTTTACATTTGCTTCACCCCTTGCCATGTTAATAAACATTTAATATTGTTGAGTACCTAAAAAGATCAAACTAAATAACTTGTTGTGGTGTTTCGCCAATATGCAACGGAGATGCATGTTGAGCTCCACTTAATTTGTAGGATTGTTTGTGCACTTTGCCATGCCATGCTTCATTAAACCGGACATGCATCGTACTTGATTGTGCATCATGCCATGATTTTGTGGTGGTTGTTTACTATGTTGTTTGCTCCTTTCCGGTGTTGCTTCTTCGGGTTGGTTCCGATAATGTCGTTTTGTGAGGATTCGTTCGTCTACGTCCGCTTTGTCTTCTTCATGGACTCGTTCTTCTTCCTTGCGGGATCTCAGGCAAGATGACCATACCCTCGAAATCACTTCTATCTTTGCTTGCTAGTTTCTCGCTCTTTTGCTATGCCTATGCTGCGATACCTACCACTTGCTTATCATGCCTCCTATATTGTTGAACCAAGCCTCTAACCCACCTTGCCCTAGCAAACCGTTGTTTGGCTATGTTACCGCTTTGCTCAGCCTCTCTCATAGCGTTGTTAGTTGCAGGTGAAGATTGAAGTTTGTTCCTTGTTGGAACATGGAGATGTTGTTCCTTGTTGGAACATGTTTACTTGTTGGGATATCACAATATACCTTATTTAATTAATGCATCTATATACTTGGTAAAGGGTGGAAGGCTCGGCCTTATGCCTGGTGTTTTGTTCCACTCTTGCCGCCCTAGTTTCCGTCATATCGATGTTATGTTCCCGGATTTTGCGATCCTTACGCGGCTGGGTATAATGGGAACCCCTTGACAGTTCGCCTTGAATAAATCTCTTCCAGCAAGGCCCAACTTTGGTTTTACCATTCGCCACCTAGCCTTTTCTTTCCCTTGGGTAGGCCTGCCCAAGGGTCATCTTTATTAAAACCCCGGGCCAGTGCTCCTCTGAGTGTTGGTCCAAACTGAGCGATGTCCGGAGCTACCAGGGGCAACTCTGGGCTGGCCCACCCGACGTCGGGCTCATCCGGTGTGCCCTGAGAACGAGATATGTGCAGCTCCTATCGGGATTTGTCGGCACATCTGGGTGGCTTTGCTGGTCTTGTTTTACCATTGTCGAAATGTCTTGTAACCGGGATTCCGAGTATGACCGGGTCTTCCCGCTAGAAGGAATATCCTTCGTTGACCGTGAGAGCTTGTGATGGGCTAAGTTGGGACACCCCGGCAGGGTTATGAACTTTTGAAAGTCGTGCCCGCGGTTATGGGCAGATGGGAATTTGTTAACGTCCGGTTGTAGAAAACCTGAAGTTGACCTTAATTAAAATACATCAACCACGTGTGTAACCGTGATGGTCTCTTCTCGGCGGAGTCCGGGAAGTGAACACGGTGTTGGAGTTATGCTTGACGTAGGTTGATTTAGGATCACTTCTTGATCATACTTTTATCGACCGTGCTTTGCCTTCTCTTCTCGCTCTCATTTGCGTATGTTAGCCACCATATATGCTAGTCGCTTGCTGCAGCTCCACCTCATACCTTTTACCTTACCCATAAGCTTAAATAGTCTTGATCACGAGGGTGCGAGATTGCTTAGTCCCCGTGGCTCACAGATACTTCCAAAACCAGCTTGCAGGTGCCGATGAGACCGTGCAGATGACGCAACCAAGCTCAAGGAGGAGCTCGATGAAGATCGTGTCCTTTATGTTGTTTCGTTCTAGTTGATCAGTAGTGGAGCCCAGTTGGGGTCGATCGGGGACCTTGTCACATTTGGGGTTCTTATTTTATTTTGGTTTCGTGGTCGGACCTTGAATGTATTTGGATGTTGTAATGCTTTATTCATGTATTTGGGTGAAGTGGCGATTGTAAGCCAACTATGTATCTCTTTCCCTTATGTATTACATGGATTGTGTGAAGATTACCTCACTTGCAACATTGCTTTCAATGCGGTTATGCCTCTAAGTCGTGCTTCGACACGTGGGAGATATAGCCGCATCGAGGGCGTTACATACTTAGTGACTTCCTTCAGGTGGCGTCCAAAGGGTGTATCTTCATCCGGTTGCGTGAACTTGTTCCTTGCATCCGCCATCCTAAAAGAGTAGAAAAGATGAGAAGTCAGAAATGAGAAGAGAATAGTGATCTAGGTCTTTATCTTAGTGGTCGTGTCCTACAGTCAGCGTGTGCTCTAATACCATCTTGTAGCGACCAGACCTCAAACAGTCTAATCTCTGTGCATCAGTGTCATCCCTGGATCAGTAATGCTGACACGCACAGTACTTGAAGGATTTATAACAGAGTAGCAATCACACACTTATTACATCGAGTGTCTCAAAAGAGAACTTATTACAAATAATATGGCTTAAGGCCATCTAATAACGATAACAGTGGAAGGCTTGGAAGATAAGTGAGTCCATCAACTCCAACGGCATCACTGAGTATAGAACCACGACCTAAGGCTCCTTACTCGTCGTCTGAAAAGTCTGCAACATGAACGTTGCAGCCCGAAAACGGGTTAGCACATGGAATATGCTGGCAATGTAACATAGTAGAGCAAGAACAGGATAATACTATCACTGCATGCATATTTGACTGGTGGAAAGCTCTATGGTTACAGTTTTGCGTAAAGCCAATTTTTCCCTACTGCAAATGAATAAATTTTATTTAACTATCATGGTAGTTGTTAAACATTGAGAGCATAGACACCCTCTCAATCCCAATTAAACATCATCATTAAAACCCAACAAAATTAATTAAAGTCACATGATGAGATTCACATGATAATCCAAGTACTAGATACTCAAGACGTCTATAACCGGGGACACGGCTAATCATGATTAGTTTATACACTCTGCAGAGGTTTGCGCACTTTTCCCCACAAGACTCGATCTCCTCCGTTGGGATTCTCGCACTACATGGTGTTTGAGAAACGGATGACCGAGACATAGTCTTTCAGAAGCGCTAGCACCTTACGATCGGGTCAACCGTTACACCTACTTTCCCCTACATTTGCTAGTCTACCACTGTAAGAGTTCGCACGACTTAATCAACTATGCTAGAGCCCATAGTAGCTTGTGGCTGCACACGGAAGTTTCTAGTATGAATAATCTCATGATCCCTTTGAGCCTGGGTGGCGGTCCATAAAGAAAACAGGCAATCGCTGGAATAACCAGGTGCCTCAATCCACCCAGATGTGTATTACAGTTGCCACCTTAAGTTGAACCATTAATTAACATTCTCACATCTGTCATGGATACACTCAAACCCAATCCACGTCTACAAGCATAGCATGGCATAAGCAAACGTAGAAGTAACTCCCAGGGTTTGACAATAAAACAGGCAATAGGTGCTACCTCATCTACTTCCCAACCCACAATTTATTCAGATCCTAACCATGCAATTGTTTGAGGATTGATCTAATGCAATAAAACTGGGTAGTAAGAGGTATGATCAAAGTGTTACTTGCCTTGTTGATGATCCGCGAAACCTAGAGATTCGAAATAGCAAGCGGCGCACTCCGGGTACTCTAACGCAAACAAACAAACAAGCAAACAATAAGTACTCATCTAATGCACAGGTAAAACTCAAATAAGAGATCTAACCAGAAAGTTTAACTTAAGAACCCCGGTTTGCAAAAAGAAACAAATCGAATGAAACAACAAAAGTCAAACGGCGAAAGAAAACAAGCTTCGATTACTAATCTGGACCTAAGTCAAATTTTACAGAAGCAAAAACTTGTTTGAGTTGGTTAAACGGAAAGAGGGTTTCGAGACGAAACTCTAGACGCTTGAATCGCCTCATTCCGATGAACGAGCGAAAAGTTAAACTAAAATGAAAATCGGATCAGAAATCGCGATCAGAAATAATCGCGGAAAATCCGAGAAAAAGAGAAAACTGACGAATAGATTAACGAATGAATGTTCGTTATCTGAAACTAAACGGTGAACTCGTCCGTTACAACGAACGAGCGAGCGAACGCTCGCTAACTAAAAGAATTGATAAAACCGATCTAATAAAATAAAAAACCTAGGGTTTTCAAAAAAACCGGATCGGTTTTCTTCGGAAAACCGGCGGCGAAAGGCGCGGCTACCTCGTCGGACTCCGGCGGCTCGGGGCTCCGGTGGGGTGGGGCGGTGTCGGCGGCGGCGGGCGCGGCAAGCGGCAACGAGCGGTGCCTGCGGGAGGCGGGGCGTGGCGGGGTGGGGTGGCGGCGGCGGGTATTTATGAGAGGGGGGGTGGCGCGGCTTGGGGAAGGGGGCACCGGGTTGGGGTCGGCCTCTGGAGGCGTGCTCCTCCCGGACTCGGGCGGCGGCGGCGGCTTCGCTCGGGACTCCGGTCCCGAGCCGGTGCGGGAGACGGCGACGGCGCGGGCTTGGCCCGGCTCGGCTGGGCCTTCCGCCCAGTCGGGCGCGCGAACAATTTTTTTTAAACAATTCCGCCGAAACTAAAAAAATTCTAGAAAATAGAATAAAATTCTAAAAATGCCAAAATAAATTTTCACCGCCTAAATAAAAAAAATTAGAACGAGATGAACATTTTCTTGGCCCTGAAATGCAGTTTTGAAAACGTGCAATTTTTTCTAAATTCAAATAAAACTAGCCAAAACTCCAAAATAAAATCTTATTTGATTTTTTATTAAATCCTCAATATTTCTTTATTTTGGGAAAGTTATTTTATTCCCTCTCTCATATTTCTATAATGAAAATAATTAAAGATAAAATAAATAAAATCAAATGATCCTATCTTCAAAATTTGAGAAAGCTCAAATATGAAAATAACGAAACCCCCAACTCTCTCCGTGGGTCCTTGAGTTGCGTAGAATTTCTGGATCAGGCCAAAATCAAAATAAAATATGATATGCATTGATGGTCTAATGTATAACATTCCAAATTGAAAATTTGGGATGTTACAATTCAAAATATGGACAACATGTGACCAATGGTTTTAGTTAATACTAGATTTAATTCATTTCATAAACATAGAACATGCTATTGCATGATTTTGTGAAACGAAAAATTTGTTGTTTCAATTAATGGTCCGACAGTTGAAAATATAGCCAGCATTTATGCGCGGGCCAGTCTACTAGTATATTTTTTTAATAATATGATATGTTTGTTTATTCGTATATGCCAGAGACAAAATACATAATCTTTTCTCGTAAAGACAGGTGGGAAATTTGCCTCACAAAAAAAAAGACAGGAGGGAAACAGGTTTTCAAGAGAGAAAAACAGGTTTGGTAAATGTCGGACGGGCCATCGTACACAGTCGTGTCCGATCACGTAACTGCTTGATTTAACTTGTCGTGGGTGGGTTGGGCCACTTGGACTAGCAGTTGGTCTAACCATTTGGGCCCATGGCCCCCTATTTCCCTTGCCGGTCACAGTCCTGACCGGGCGTGTGACGGCAAGCTTTCCTTGTCGCCTCGTCTTTTTTTGATGCCAAGGCGACAGAGAGCGACAAGATAAAAAATGTCAATTAGTTCAAAGTTATATTAAAGCAGCGATAATTAATATGGATTGAGAGCCCTAGTATATGTTTACACGAGAAATTTACAACGCTCCACTCTACGGATCAACTATCTTGAGGTAGGAGTACGTACTACATCCTCCTCCGATCAAGCGGGAGTATTTGTTACGTGGGCCAAAATAAATTACAAGGTGGTGCTGGGGAGAAGGAGTTCATGTTCACCACGGTGGCATGTAAACAGTTTGGTGTGGTGCAAACCAAGAGCATATGGCTGGCGCTGCCTAGAGATTCACGTCTGGCGTTTACTGTTTCTGCTCATTTCATTTTTGAACTTTGGGCTCTTCGAGGCAGCCCTCGCGTAGGGAGGAAAGGATGGCTACAGACAGTGCTACAGGGCTACCGGCGTTGTTTACTCGGCGCGTCAGCCTCGAAAAGGAGAAAAGAAATGGCGCGCGCGGATCCATGCATGCGGCGGCAAAGGTGAGAAACCAGGAATCAGTGCGTGCGTCCTCTTCCCCGTTCTCGCCATCTTGTTCCCTGTAATCATCCGTGCCCACGTTGTCATTGGGCCTCCATCCGTCCGTCCCATCCAACCAACTGTAATCTTGTTCACCGAGACAAGACTTGTGAGCTGTGACTTGTGACACGAAACAAGCCTGTGGAGAACTAGAGCCAAATTATAATTAAGTGCATACCTACCTAGAGAGTAGATGGAGTTCGTAGAGCATGCCAAGTGGTTACGCGAGTTCTGTACGGTGGCCAAGGTAGTACTCCCTCCTTCCGAAAATACTTATTATTAAAATGAACAAAAAGATGTATATAAAACTAAAATATGTCTAAATACGGCTGAGAAAGTACATATCTGGCACCTTTTGTGCGCAGTGGCAGCGCAGCATGGCCTCAAGCCATGTACTCCTACATGTACCGGGCGTCAAAAGGAGGAGCGGGCTAAACTGGGCGCTCGCTGCACAAAAGACAAAAGCGGACCTCGCTCAGGATACCGGGGAAGCACGCAAATTACAGGAGAATGCGAGATACGGTAAACAAGGCAGGGGAGCACGAGCCACCACTGGCTTGGCAGTTGGCGCCATGTGGGTTTCCTTTCTACGCGTACTGTTTCACTTGGCCGGAGCACCCGCCGCCGTGGTCCATGCATGCACGCAGTGCTCCGCTGCCGAAGCGGCGGTGTTTGTTTCGGCAGGCGGCATCGTGCATCCAAAGGAGCGCCACGCTATAGCTCCCTTCACCTACAGGGCGGTCCCTAAGGCCAACTCCACCGCGCGACCCTATCCTATTCGACCCCGTTCATTTAGGATAAAACGGACAAACGAGGTGGCCCAGCGCGCGGGAGCAAACAGACTTTTGTCCGTTTTGTGTCCGCTTTCGACCCATCCGCGGCCCAAGTTTGCGCCGTTTTTGGGGTGAAACGGAAACTACGCGGACGCGCGGGTCATCTGCGCGTGTCCTCGCCTGGCCCGTCCGTCGGTGGCACAGAATGGGCCTTTTTCTATACGCTCCCCTCCCTCCCTCCGGCCGCACCCCCTCCACTCTTCCCCACTCTTCCCCTCGCCGCCGCCGCAGCCGCTGCCATTGCAGCCGTGCAGTTCGGATGCGAGCTCGCCCAGCCCCTTCCCCTCGGCGCCGCCGAGCCACCCAACAACGTCCACCTGGTTTGCGCACCCGCCGGCCGGATTTGGGGCGGATCCGGTCGGTTTTGAGCTCGGCCGGCTGTGGGAGGCCGGGCCGCGCCATGGACTGGCCGGGCACCTCGCGGGAAGGCCCTGGTGTTGGGGAATGTTGCAGAAAACAAAAAATTTCCTACGGTTTCACCAAGATCCATCTATGAGTTCATCTAGCAACGAGTGATCGGATTGCATCTACATACCTTTGTAGATCACGCGCAGAAGCGTTTAAAGAACGGGGATGAGGAAGTCGTACTCGACGTGATTCAAATCACCGGAGATCCTAGCGCCGAACGGACGGCACCTCCGTGTTCAACACACGTACGGTCAGCGTGACGTCTCCTCCTTCTTGATCCAGCAAGGGGGGAGGAGAGGTTGATGAAGATCCAGCAGCACGACGGCGTGGTGGTGGATGCAGGGCGTCACCGCAGCAGGGCTTCGCCGTTATACTACGAGAGGGAGAGGTGTAGCAGGGGAGAGGGAGGCGCCAAGACTCAATGGTGTAGCTGCCCCTCCCTCCCCCCCTTTATATAGGCCCCTTGGGGGGCTCCGGCCCTTGGAGATTGCATCTCCCAAGGGGGGCGGCGGCCAGGGGGGTGGAGTACCCGCCAAGGCAAGTGGGGCGCCCCCCCACCCTAGGGTTTTCAACCCTAGGCGCAGGGGATGGGCCAAGGGGGGCGCACCAGCCCACTAGGGGCTGGTTCCCCTCCCCACTTCAGCCCATGGGGCCCTCCGGGATGGGTGGCCCCACCCGGTGGACCCCCGGGACCCATCCGGTGGTCCCGGTACAATACCGGTGACCCCCGAAACTCTCCCGATGGCCGAAACTGCACTTCCTATATATAATTCTTCACCTCCGGACCATTCCGGAACTCCTCGTGATGTCCGGGATCTCATCCGGGACTCCGAACAACTTTCGGGTTACTGCATATTCATATCTCTACAACCCTAGCGACACCGAACCTTAAGTGTGTAGACCCTACGGGTTCGGGAGACATGTAGACATGACCGAGATGGCTCTCCGGTCAATAACCAACAGTGGGATCTGGATACCCATGTTGGCTCCCACATGCTCCTCGATGATCTCATCGGATGAACCACGATGTCGAGGATTCAAGCAACCCCGTATACAATTCCCTTTGTCAATCGATACGTTACTTGCCCGAGATTTGATCGTCGGTATCCCAATACCTCGTTCAATCTCGTTACCGGCAAGTCACTTTACTCGTACAGTAATGCATGATCCCGTGACCAGACACTTGGTCACTTTGAGCTCATTATGATGATGCATTACCGAGTGGGCCCAGAGATACCTCTCCGTCATACGGAGTGACAAATCCCAGTCTCGATCCGTGCCAACCCAACAGACACTTTCGGAGATACCTGTAATGTACCTTTATAGTCACCCAGTTACGTTGTGACGTTTGGCACATCCAAAGCACCCCTACGGTATGCGGGAGTTACACGATCTCATGGTCTAAGGAAAAGATACTTGACATTGGAAAAACTCTAGCAAACGAACTATACGATCTTGTGCTATGTTTAGGATTGGGTCTTGTCCATCACATCATTCTCCTAATGATGTGATCTCGTTATCAATGACATCCAATGTCCATAGTCAGAAAACCATGACTATCTGTTGATCAACGAGCTAGTCAACTAGAGGCTTACTAGGGACATGTTGGTGTCTATGAATTCACACATGTATTACAATTTCCGGATAACACAATTATAGCATGAATAAAAGACAATTATCATGAACAAGGAAATATAATAATAATGCTTTTATTATTGCCTTTAGGGCATATTTCCAACAGTCTCCCACTTGCACTAGAGTTAATAATCTAGTTACATTGTGATGAATCGAACACCCATGAAATTCTGGTGTTGATCATGTTTTGCTCTAGGGAGAGGTTTAGTCAACGGATCTACTACATTCAGGTCCGTATGTACTTTACAAATATCTACGTCTCCATCTTGAACATTTTCACGAATGGAGTTGAAGCGACGCTTGATGTGCCTGGTCTTCTTGTGAAACCCGGGCTCCTTGGCAAGTGCAATAGCTCCAGTGTTGTCATAGAAGAGTTTGATCGGCCCCGACGCATTGGGTATGACTCCTAGGTTGGTGATGAACTCCTTCACCCAAATTGCTTCATGTGCTGCCTCCGAGGCTGCCATGTACTCCGCTTCACATGTAGATCCCGCCATGACGCTCTGCTTGCAACTGCACCAGCTTACTGCCCCACCATTCAAAATATACACGTATCCGGTTTGTGACTTAGAGTCATCCAGATCTGTGTCAAAGCTAGCATCGACGTAACCCTTTACGACGAGCTCTTCGTCACCTCCATAAACGAGAAACATGTCCTTAGTCCTTTTCAGGTACTTCAGGATATTCTTGACCGCTGTCCAGTGTTCCTTGCCGGGATTACTTTGGTACCTTCCTACCAAACTTACGGCAAGGTTTACATCAGGTCTGGTACACAGCATGGCATACATAACAGACCTTATGGCTGAGGCATAGGGGATGACACTCATCTCTTCTATATCTTCTGTCGTGGTCAGACAATGAGCTGAGCTCAATTTCACACCTTGCAACACAGGCAAGAACCCCTTCTTAGACTGATCCATATTGAACTTCTTCAATATCTTATCAAGGTATGTGCTTTGTGAAAGACCTATGAGGCGTCTTGATCTATCTCTATAGATCTTGATGCCTAATATATAAGCAGCTTCTCCAAGGTCCTTCATTAAAAAACTCTTATTCAAGTAGGCCTTAATGCTGTCCAAAAGCTCTATATCATTTCCCATCAAAAGTATGTCATCTACATATAATATGAGAAATGCTACAGAGCTCCCACTCACTTTCTTGTAAACACAGGCTTCTCCATAAGTCTGCATAAACCCAAACGCTTTGATCATCTCATGAAAGCGAATGTTCCAACTCCGAGATGCTTGCACCAGCCCATAAATCGAGCGTTGGAGCTTGCACACCTTGTCAGCATTCTTAGGATCGACAAAACCTTCCGGCTGCATCATATATAGTTCTTCCTTAAGATAACCATTAAGGAATGCCGTTTTGACGTCCATTTGCCATATCTCATAATCATAGTATGCGGCAATTGCTAACATGATTCGGACGGAGTTCAGCTTTGCTACGGGAGAGAATGTCTCATCGTAGTCAACCCCTTGAACTTGTCGATAACCCTTAGCGACAAGCCTAGCTTTATAGATGGTCACATTACCATCCGCGTCTGTCTTCTTCTTAAAGATCCATTTATTTTCTATGGCTCGCCGATCATCGGGCAAGTCAGTCAAAGTCCATACTTCGTTTTCATACATGGATCCTATCTCGGATTTCATGGCTCCCAGCCATTTGTCGGAATCCGGGCCCGCCATTGCTTCTTCATAGTTCGAAGGTTCATTGTTGTCTAACAACATGATTTCCAAGACAGGGTTGCCGTACCACTCTGGTGCGGAACGTGTCCTTGTGGACCTTTAAAGTTCAGTAGGAGCTTGATCAGAAGTATCTTGATCATCATCATTAACTTCCTCTCTGATTGGTGCAGGCACCATAGGAACATTTTCCTGTGTTGCGCCACTTTCTGGTTCAAGAGGTAATACTTCATCAAGTTCCACTTTCCTCCCACTTACTTCTTTCGAGAGAAACTCCTTCTCTAGAAAGGATCCATTCTTGGCAACAAAGATCTTGCCTTCGGATCTGAGGTAGAAGGTATACCCAATAATTTCTTTAGGGTATCCTATGAAGACGCATTTTTCCGACTTGGGTTCGAGCTTTTTAGGTTGAAGTTTCTTGACATAAGCATCGCATCCCCAAACTTTTAGAAACGACAGCTTAGGCTTCTTCCCAAACCATAATTCATACGGTGTCGTCTCAATGGATTTCGACGGAGCCCTATTTAAAGTGAATGCGGGAGTCTCTAAAGCATAGCCCCAAAATGACAGCGGTAAATCGGTAAGAGACATCATAGATCGCACCATATCTAATAGAGTGCGATTACGACGTTCGGACACACCATTACGCTGAGGCGTTCCAGGCGGTGTGAGTTGTGAAACTATTCCACATTTTCTTAAGTGTGTACCAAATTAGTGACTCAAGTATTCTCCTCCACGATCTGATCACAAAAACTTGATTTTTCTGTCACGTTGATTCTCAACCTCACTCTGAAATTCCTTAAACTTTTTAAAGGTTTCAGACTTGTGTTTCATTAAGTAGATATACCCATATCTACTCAAGTCATCAGTGAGGGTGAGAACATAACGATAGCCACCACGAGCCTCAACACTCATTGGACCGCACACATTAGTATGTATGATTTCCAATAGGTTGGTTGCTCGCTCCATTGTTCCTGAGAATGGAGTCTTGGTCATCTTACCCATGAGGCATGGTTCGCACGTGTCAAATGATTCGTAATCAAGAGACTCTAAAAGTCCATCTGTATGGAGCTTCTTCATGCATTTGACACCTATGTGACCAAGGCGGCAGTGTCACAAGTATGTGGGACTATCATTATCAACCTTACATCTTTTGGCATTCACACTATGAATATGTGTAGCATTACGCTCGAGATTCATTAAGAATAAACCATTCACCATAGGAGCATGACCATAAAACATATCTCTCATATAAATAGAACAACAATTATTCTCGGATTTAAATGAGTAGCCATCTCATATTAAACGAGATCCTGATACAATGTTCATGCTCAAACTTGGCACTAAATAACAATTATTGAGGTTCAAAACTAATCCCGTAGGTAAATGTAGAGGTAGCGTGCCGACGGCGATCACATCGACCTTGGAACCATTCCCGACGCGCATCGTCACCTCGTCCTTCGCCAATCTCCGCTTATTCCGCAGCTCCTGCTTTGAGTTACAAATGTGAGCAACTGCACCGGTATCAAATACCCAGGAGCTACTACGAGTATTGGTAAGGTACACATCAATTACATGTATATCACATATACCTTTCGTTTTGCCGGCCTTCTTGTCCGCTAAGTATTTAGGGCAGTTCCGCTTCCAGTGACCACTTCCCTTGCAATAAAAACACTCAGTCTCGGGCTTGGGTCCATTCTTTGGCTTCTTCCCGGCAGCTTGCTTACCGGGCGCGGCAACTCCCTTGCCGTCCTTCTTGAAGTTCTTCTTACCCTTGCCTTTCTTGAACTTAGTGGTTTTATTCACCATCAACACTTGATGGTCCTTTTTGACTTCCACCTCTGCTGATTTCAGCATTGCAAATACTTCAGGAATGGTCTTTTCCATCCCCTGCATATTGAAGTTCATCACAAAGCTCTTGTAGCTCGGTGGAAGCGACTGAAGGATTCTGTCAATGTCCGCGTCATCCGGGAGATTAACTCCCAGCTGAGTTAAGCGGTTATGTAATCCAGACATAGTGAGTATGTGCTCACTGACAGAACTATTTTCCTCCATCTTACAACTGAAGAACTTGTCGGAGACTTCATATCTCTCAACCCGGGCATGAGCTTGGAAAACCATTTTCAGCTCTTCGAACATCTCATATGCTCCGTGTCGCTCAAAATGCTTTTGGAGCCCCGGTTCTAAGCTGTAAAGCATGCCGCACTGAACGAGGGAGTAATCATCAGCACGTGTCTGCCAAGCGTTCATAACGTCTTGGTTCTGTGGGATGGGTGTGTCACCTAGCGGTGCTTGTAGGACATATTCTTTCTTGGCAGCTATGAGGATGATCCTCAGGTTCCGGACCCAGTCGGTATAGTTGCTGCCATCGTCTTTCAGCTTGGTTTTCTCTAGGAACACGTTGAAGTTGAGGACAACGTTGGCCATTTGATCTACAAGACATTTTGTAAAGATTTTAGACTAAGTTCATGATAATTAAGTTCATCTAATCAAATTATATAATGAACTCCCACTTAGATAGACATCCCTCCAGTCATCTAAGTATAACATGATCCGAGTTAATTAGGCCGTGTCCGATCATCACGTGAGACGGACTAGTCAACATCGGTGAACATCTTCATGTTGATCGTATCTTCTATACGACTCATGCTCGACCTTTCGGTCTTCTGTGTTCCGAGGCCATGTCTGTACATGCTAGGCTCGTCAAGTCAACCTAAGTGTTTCGCGTGTGTAAATCTGTCTTACACCCGTTGTATGTGAACGTTGGAATCTATCACACCCGATCATCACGTGGTGCTTCGAAACAACGAACTGTCGCAATGGTGCACAGTTAGGGGGGACACTTTCTTGAAATTATTATGAGGGATCATCTTATTTACTACCGCCGTTCTAAGTAAACAAGATACAAAAAACATGATAAACATCACTTGCAATCAAATAATAATAGTGACATGATATGGCCAATATCACATAGCTCCTTTGATCTCCATCTTGGGGCTTCATGATCATCTTGTCACCGGCATGACACCGTGATCTCCATCATCATGATCTCCATCATCGTGTCTCCATGAAGTTGCTCGCCAACTATTACTTCTACTACTATGGCTAACGCGTTTAGCAATAAAGTAAAGTAATTTACATGGCGTTTCTCAATGACACGTAGGTCATATAAAAAATAAAGACAACTCCTATGGCTCCTGCCGGTTGTCATACTCATCGACATGCAAGTCGTGATTCCTATTACAAGAACATGATCTCATACATCTCATATATATCATTCATCATTCATCACAACTTTGGCCATATCACATCACAGATCACTTGCTACAAAAACAAGTTAGACGTCCTCTAATTGTTGTTGCAAGTTTTATGTGGCTGCAAAAGGGTTCTAGCAAGAACGTTTTCTTACCTACGTAATAGCCACAACGTGATTTGTCAACTTCTATTTACCCTTCATAAGGACCCTTTTCATCGAATCCGCTCCAACTAAAGTGGGAGAGACAGACACCCGCTAGCCACCTTATGCAACTAGTGCATGTCAGTCGGTGGAACCAGTCTCACGTAAGCGTACGTGTAAGGTCGGTCCGGGCCGCTTCATCCCACAATACCGCTGAAGCAAGATAAGACTAGTAGCGGCAAGAAAGTTGACAACATCTACGCCCACAACAATTTGTGTTCTACTCGTGCAAGGAGAACTACGCATAGACCTAGCTCATGATGCCACTGTTGGGGAACGTTGCAGAAAACAAAAAATTTCCTACGGTTTCACCAAGATCCATCTATGAGTTCATCTAGCAACGAGTGATCGGATTGCATCTACATACCTTTGTAGATCACACGCGGAAGCTTTCAAAGAACGGGGATGAGGAAGTCGTACTCGACGTGATCCAAATCACCGGAGATCCTAGTGCCGAACGGACGGCACCTCCGTGTTCAACACACGTACGGTCAGCGTGACGTCTCCTCCTTCTTGATCCAGCAAGGGGGGAGGAGAGGTTGATGAAGATCCAGCAGCACGACGGCGTGGTGGTGGATGCAGGGCGTCACCGCAGCAGGGCTTCGCCGTTATACTGCGAGAGGGAGAGGTGTAGCAGGGGAGAGGGAGGCGCCAAGACTCAAGGGTGTAGCTGTCCCTCCCTCCCTCCATTTATATAGGCCCCTTGGGGGGCTCCGGCCCTTGGAGATTGCATCTCCCAAGGGGGGCGGCGGCCAGGGGGGTGGAGTACCCCCCAAGGCAAGTGGGGCGCCCCCCCCCCCACCCTAGGGTTTTCAACCCTAGGCGCAGGGGGTGGGCCAAGGGGGGCGCACCAGCCCACTATGGGCTGGTTCCCCTCCCCACTTCAGCCCATGGGGCCCTCCGGGATGGGTGGCCCCACCAGGTGGACCCCCGGGACCCATCCGGTGGTCCCGGTACAATACCGGTGACCCCCGAAACTCTCCCGATGGCCGAAACTGCACTTCCTATATATAATTCTTCACCTCCGGACCATTCCGGAACTCCTCGTGACGTCCGGGATCTCATCCGGGACTCCGAACAACTTTTGGGTTACTGCATATTCATATCTCTACAACCCTAGCATCACCGAACCTTAAGTGTGTAGACCCTACGGGTTCGGGAGACATGTAGACATGACCGAGATGGCTCTCCGGTCAATAACTAACAGCGGGATCTGGATACCCATGTTGGCTCCCACATGCTCCTCGATGATCTCATCGGATGAACCACGATTTCGAGGATTCAAGCAACCCCGTATACAATTCCCTTTGTCAATCGGTACGTTACTTGCCCGAGATTCGATCGTCGGTATCCCAATACCTCGTTCAATCTCGTTACCGGCAAGTCACTTTACTCGTACCGTAATGCATGATCCCGTGACCAGACACTTGGTCACTTTGAGCTCATTATGATGATGCATTACTGAGTGGGCCCAGAGATACCTCTCCGTCATATGGAGTGACAAATCCCAGTCTCGATTCGTGCCAACCCAACAGACACTTTCGGAGATACCTGTAATGTACCTTTATAGTCACCCAGTTATATTGTGACGTTTGGCACATCCAAAGCACCCCTACGGTATCCGGGAGTTAACGATCTCATGGTCTAAGGAAAAGATACTTGACATTGGAAAAACTCTAGCAAACGAACTATACGATCTTGTGCTATGTTTAGGATTGGGTCTTGTCCATCACATCATTCTCCTAATGATGTGATCTCGTTATCAATGACATCCAATGTCCATAGTCAGGAAACCATGACTATCTGTTGATCAACGAGCTAGTCAACTAGAGGCTTACTAGGGACATGTTGGTGTCTATGAATTCACACATGTATTACAATTTCCGGATAACACAATTATAGCATGAATAAAAGACAATTATCATGAACAAGGAAATATAATAATAATGCTTTTATTATTGCCTCTAGGGCATATTTCCAACACCTGGCAGGGCCGCAAGGCCACATGCAGGCAGTGGCTCCTCCTCTAGCCGCTCGGATCTGCACCGTCGGTGGTCCGCCGGCAGATACGCGAACGACGGTCGGCCGGGCTCGATGCTTGCCCAAAAGCTCGCCGGCGCACCGTTGCCACTCATTAAGTGCGACCACTGCCCAAGGATGGTCGTGCGCCGCGTGTCTACAACGCCGAAATATCCCGGATGGGTGTTCATCAAGTGCTTAAACGATGGGGTATGCACTTTTTTTTTAGTTTCGGTTTGTGCTCTAGATTTGACTAGTTGTGCTAAATTCAAATTTTGTTGTGTAGAATGGATGCAAGTTTTGGTATTGGAAAGAAGAGTACATCGATATATTGATAGAGCGAAATTTAGTACATGTTCATGCACCTTTAGCTAGCATAGAGACTGTAAATGAGACAAGTGCACTTGTTGCTAGATTAGAGGCTAGACACGAGATTAGGTCTGAGGAAGCAAATCTACTTCTGGCTTGAAGAAGAAAGGAGGATACCAGATCGAACCTCCTCCACAGATCAACAATGAGTGCATCGAGAAGGCCCTAACCCAACTCAAGAGGGCAAGTATGGAAGTTGGCTATCTTCTAAAATATATTCTTGTTGTTCTTATTTTCCTTGGCCTTGCTTTACTAGTCAAAATATGATGATGTATTGTCATGTACCAAAAATAAATGATAAAAAAAGTTAAGGATTTGCAAAGAAAAATGCATGCGGACAGGATGTAGCCGGGATGCGTCCGCGCGCTGGTCGCACGGCCACCACATCCCAGGACACGCCCGGACACAACCCAAAATCCCTACCCAAACGGACAGAATCCGAACAAAACGGACGTCCGTTTGGGGTCGCGTGGTGGAGTTGGCCTAATGGCTAATGTATGTCGAGTACACATGCTCATATATAACCTGTACCAGATTATGTACTACTACTACGTATGTGATTTTCACGAACACAAAAAAGAATGTGAAGTGCAGAGGCTCTTGTAATTGCATATCTCCATATATCGTTCGTTTAATATTTACTCCGGCTCCCCGTTTCGTGGCGAAACAAATCGGAGGTATTCAACTCTGGTATCCCGGTGTCTCTGCAAGGTTGTCTAGTGTACTAGTCTAGTTGGCATTCGCTCGGTCGCACGGCACGCGCGTACTAGCGTCCCGCGATGCCTGTCGTTCAATGCGTTGCTACCGCTTGATACCTTTCTTTATTTCGAGGGGACATTGCGTTGCAGTGGCTGGCATCTTCTTTCGCTGCACAGAGCAAAGATGGGTCGTACGTACGGCTTTGTTGGCTTAATCCCTCCTCACTCGGTCAGTGGTTCCTGTACATTAATTACTTCTACAGCGCTCTTGTTCACACTGTAGTCTGTAAAGGCAGCTAGACAGCTTGTACTAGTACGTATCGCAATACAATACTAGTACTACTACCTTTTTCTTTGATCGTTCGTCCTAGAAATAATTATGGGTGCAATATATGCACAGCACCGTATGCTGCATTGCTACTACTGCCTTTGCCTTGCATCCATTTTTCCCATATACTGAAACCGAAGGCGCCACACTACGGGGTGTTTGGTTTCAGTGACTTTTTTGTGTTGGGACTAAAAAAAGTCTCTAGCAAACCAAACACGATGAGACTTTTTTAAGACTTTTTGCTAAAATTCCTTAGAAGCACCTCTTTAAAAGTCTTTTTCAAAAAATCCTATGACTAGAGAACCAAACACCACCTACGTCAACACAGCCTTGTTCTTGCAGCTTGGCAGCCGGCAATGGCAAAGCCATATACTCCTACATACCTGACGCCGAGGGAGAGGTAGGATGAGGGATCGGCGTGAAGCATTGAAGCATCCATTTAGGTTCGGGGATCACAGACCTTGGCGCGTACCGAGTTATGGAACTGCCCGGCGATCGAGCGCGCTCAGAGCAGCCCCCCACCACGCCGCAGGCCACAGGCACAGAACTCCCGTGATACCACGAACCTGCCGCGGCATCGATCTTAGCCGTCGGCGCGCGCGGCTCTGACCAATCCGGCGGCCGGCCTCGATTCCCTCTGGCAGCCAGCGTTTCCCTAGGATCCTTTGACCGGATAAATAAAAAAACTCATGCGACGCCACCCACCGGCGGACGCCCCTTGGCTCTTCCCCCGAGCCCGGTTAATCTCCTTTTCTGCTCCGCTAATCCCGTATTCACATGGCGCTTTATCATATCTTCCCCCGCGCGAGGCGCTTAGCCGACGCGATTAGATCTAACAACCGGATAACAGTTTGAATGGGTGAACTTTCTTTCGAGCTATGCCACTTTCATAGGCATGGCTCACATGCGGACGGATGCGGGAGGGAGACGACTCGTTTTGTTTTTGTTTCTTGCGGGGAGGGAGACGACTCGTTTTACCCTGGTTATTCTATCCATGGATCATTGCATTGCATCTGAATCTGATCGCGAGCAGTACTACATGTTGGTGGTTGACTAGAGTTTTCTATCCAACTTCAACTTGTGTTCACATAATTCGCAAAAAAAAAAAAAGCTTGTGTTCACGTATACTAGCATAAACATTGGAGATAGTTGTATCGACCACTGACTCTGCTTCTGATGTTGCGTCACGGCATTGCGGCCAACTGCGCTCTTCGTTCTTTTCAAGGAATTTAACTGGATTCATGTCATCGTATTGTAGAGAAAAAATTGTCTCAAACGGCCCTTCCATTTGCAATGGATGTTATGGGTAGTAGTTTTCATAGATTCAAACATTTTGTGATTGTACCGGATAACTTACTCAAGTCTGTGCGGAATACCCCAAATCCAAATATTACAAGGGTATTGTTCAATGATAGAAAAAGTTGTGTTCTAATTTTGATCTTTTTTTACATACAGCTGTAAAAGAGAAGACACTTGTAAAACAACAATTTGAACTCACCCAAATTGACAATGCATCGGCAACTACATCACCGGAAAACAGGGCCAAGACACTTTCTTGACACGATAACTTGACTGGCAAAGACCCGTTGAAATATTACACCCCTAAGCTCTTCATAATCGCCACCAGGAAGAACATGATTGCCATGGAGCTTCACGAGTGTTGAATTAGGTATGCATCACGCCTACATTCATCCACTCATCTTTATGACTGTGAGCACGTTGAGACTCGGCGCTACCATCAACCTCGCTTTGAGCAAAGATGACACCATCAGGTGGAACTGGACAGAAAACGACAACTACTCGTCCGCCTCTGCCCATGTTGTCCAATTCTAGGGATCCTTCCCTAGGTTCATGCGGCAAAGATTTGGTCGGTGCATGTGGAGCCCAAGTGCAAATTCTTTTCTTGGTTGGTGCTCCATGGGAGAATCTTCACGACTTACACATGGGATATCCGTGGGTGGCCCCATGATCCGAGATGTATGTTATGCTTACAAGGGCATGTGACTGCTAGGCATATCTGCATGGAGTGCCCTTTTGAAAAGATCGGTATGGTCGACTAGAGGGGGGTGATTAGGTGACCAACAAATTTTTAATCTCTTTTGCAAATTTTAGGCTCAACAATAAAACTAGGTTGTCTAAGTGGACAACCTATATTACAAGCACAACAAGCAACACAAGCAAGCAAGAGTAAACACACCGTAATAGCTTGCACAAAGTAAAGTACCTAAATAACCGCAAGTGGGGTCGATGGAGACGAGTGCGTGTTGCTGACGTTCCCTCCCTTTGGGGGAGGTACGTCTCCGTTGGAGGCGCATGGAGGCACAATGCTCCTCAGGCTACCCAAGGACTCACCCTATTCTTCTCATGCCCTTGCATAATGCAAGATGTGGTGAATCCACTAGCGGTCCTTGAAAGGGGCAACCGGGACCTTTACAAACAAGGTTGGAGCAATCTCCGCAACTAAACTGAAGGCTCCTAACACCACAACGAAACTTCACAACAATGAAATGTGGCTCCGCCGTGACCTCTTTTGTCTAGTGTGCCCAAACAACCCAGATTAACATGTTGATTATGGAAAAGAGCCAGGGGAACACAAATTAGTTTGGTAGGAATGTAGATCGGGTGAATCTCCTCCTATCCCCGAAAGTATGAGATAGTTTGGGTGGATGGGGAAAGAGATCTCAATCTTTTCCTAGTTTGGCGAGGGGAAAATCTTGAGGAATATTAGGGTTGGAGGGAAGAACAAGAGGGGTATTTATAACCCCACGGAAAAAATAGTCGTTGCACAACCACAACTCCTGTACCCGGACCTTCCAGAGAAAAGACACCCTACTCACCTAGGGGACAAAGTCCTTGGACACCCAGATAGATCAGGCGCCATGCGGGCCTGGGTGGCCAGGCACCCGGAGGTCCAAGACCCTGGGCACCCATACCGACTAGAGACATATGTGAGACCCCGTGCACCTAGACTCTGGGGACTCCAGGCACCCACACAGTCTTGAGGCCTTGTGCAATCTCTTGGTGTCCCCGGGCACCTGAACAAAAAAGATTCCAGACACTCGGACCTTTGGAGGTGGGTATTTCGTCCATGATAAACTTCTTAGGATGGACATGGAATATATTGGGAAAGTTGTATGTGAAAAATGTTTGAGTCCCCCAACTCCCTAATCTTCGCAACCCCTCTTAATAGTACGAATGTTCGTACGACTCAAAGAGTAACAAAAAACTTTCCGAGCCATCGAAGAACATCGTATTTTGCCGTTTTTGAATAGATGGGGTTAACGATGTTCGTAGACCAAATGTAGAAGCCAATTGTTGGGGAACATAGTATTTCAAAAAAATTCCTACGATCGTGCAAGATCTATCTAGGAGATACATAGCAACGAGAAGGGAGAGTGTGTTTACGTACCCTCGTAGAACGAAAGCGAAAGCGTTAAGTAACGCGGTTTATGTAGTCAAACGTCTTCGCGATCCAACCGATGAAGTATCGAACGCATGGAACCTCAGCGATCTGCACACGTTCAGCTCGATGACGTCCCTCGTACTCTTGATCCAGCTGAGGCCGAGGGTGAGTTTCGTCAGCACGACGGCGTGTTGACGGTGATGATGAAGTTACCAACACAAGGCTTCGCCTTAGCACTACGACAATATGACCGAGGTGGAAAATTATGGAGGGGGGCACCGCACACGGCTAAAGATCAACTTATGTCTCTATGGGGTGCCCCCTCCCCCGTATATAAATGAGAGAGGAGGGGAGGGTCGTCCGGCCCCTAGGGCGCACCCCAAGAGGGGAATCCTACTCCTAGTAGGAGTAGGTTCCCCCCTTTCCTAGTCTAACTAGGAGAAGAAGGAGGAGAGGGAGAGGGAAAGAGGGGCCGCCCCCTCCCCTTGTCCTATTCGGACTCCCCTTAGGGGGGCGCCACCTCTTGGCTGCGGCCCACTCTCCCCTCTAAGGCCCACTAAGGCCCATAACTTCCAGTGGGGGGGGGGGTCCGGTAACCCTCCGACACTCCGGTTTTATCCGAAACTATCCGGAACACTTCCGATGTCCGAATAACATGGTCCAATATATCAATCTTTATGTCTTGACCATTTTGAGACTCCTCATCATGTCCGTGATCACATTCGGGACTCCGAACAACCTTCGGTACATGAAGTCACATAACTCGTAATACATATCGTCATCGAACGTTAAGCGTGCGGACCCTGCGGGTTCGAGAACTATGTAGACATGACCGAGACACATCTCTAGTCAATAACCAATAGCGGAACCTGGATGCTCATATTGGTTCCTACATATTCTATGAAGATCTTTACCGGTCAAACTGCATAACAACATAGATTGTTCCCTTTGTCATCGGTATGTTACTTGCCCGAGATTCAATCGTCGGTATCATCATACCTAGTTCAATCTCGTCACCGACAAGTCTCTTTTCTCCTTCCGTAATGCATCATCCCATGACTAACTCATTGGTCACATTGTTTGCAAGGCTCATAGTGATGTGCATTACCGAGAGGGCCGAGAGATACCTCTCCGATACACGGAGTGACAAATCCTAATCTCGATCTATGCCAACTCAACAAACACCATCGAAGATGCCTGTATATCATCTTTATAATCACCCAGTTACGTTGTGACGTTTGATAGCACACAAAGTGTTCCTACGGTATTCGGGAGTTGCATAATCTCATAGTCATAAGAACATGTATAAGTGATGAATAAAGCAATAGCAATAAACTAAACGATCATAGTGCTAAGCTAGAGGATGGGTCTTATCCATCACATCATTAGAGAAAACATATGTCCATGGCTAGGAAACTTAACCATCTTTGATTAACGAGCTAGTCAAGTAGAGGCATACTAGGGACACCCTGTTTGTCTATGTATTCACACATGTACTAAGTTTCCGGTTAATACAATTCTAGCATGAATAATAAACATTTATCATGATATAAGGAAATATAAATAACAACTTTATTATTGCCTCTAGGGCATATTTTCTTCAGTCTCCCACTTGCACTAGAGTCAATAATCTAGATTACACAACAATGATTCTAACACCCATGGAGTCTTGGTGCTGATCATGTTTTTCTCATGAGAGAGGCTTAGTCAACGGGTCTGCAACATTCAGATCCGTATATATCTTGCAAATCTCTATGTCTCCCTCCTTGACTTGATCGCGGATGGAATTGACGTCTCTTGATGTGCTTGGTTCTCTTGTGAAATCTGGATTCCTTTGCCAAGGCAATTGCACTAGTATTGTCACAAAAGACTTTCATTGGACCCGATGCACTAGGTATTACACCTAGATCTGATATGAACTCCTTCATCCAGAATCCTTCATTTGCTGCTTCCGAAGCAGCTATGTATTCCGCTTCACACGTAGATCCTGCGACGACGCTCTGCTTAGAACTGCATCAACTGACAACTCCACCATTCAATAAAAATACGTATCCGGATTGTGACTTAGAGTCATCCGGATTAGTGTCAAAGCTTGCATCGACGTAACCGTTTACGACGAGCTCTTTGTCACCTCCATAAACGAGAAACATTCCTTAGTCCTTTTCAGGTATTTCAAGACGTTCTTGACCGCTGTCCAGTGATCCACTCATGTCTTACTTTGGTACCTCCCTGCTAAACTAATAGTAAGGCACACATCAGGTCTGGTACACAGCATTGCATACATGATAGAACCTATGGCTGAAGCATAGGGAATGATTTTCATTTTCTCTCTATCTTCTGCAGTGGTCGGGCATTGAGTCTGACTCAACTTCACACCTTGTAGCACAGGCAAGAACCCTTTCTTTGCTTGATCCATTTTGAACTTCTTCAAAACTTTATCAAGGTATGTGCTTTGTGAAAGTCCAATTAAGTGCCTTGATCTATCTCTATAGATCTTGATGCCCAATATATAAGCAGCTTCACCGAGGTCTTTCATTGAAAAATTCTTATTCAAGTATCCTTTTATGCGATTCAGAAATTCAATATCATTTCCGATCAACAATATGTCATCTACATATAATATTAGAAATGCTACAGAGCTCCCACTCACTTTCTTGTTAATACAGACTTCTCCAAAAGTCTGCATAAAACCATATGATTTGAGCACACTACCAAAGCGTATATTCCAACTCCGAGATGCTTGCACCAGTCCATAAATGGATCGCTGGAGCTTGCACACTTTGTTAGCACCTTTTGGATCGGCAAAACCTTCTGGTTGCATCATATACAACTCTTCTTTAAGATATCCATTAAGGAATGCAGTTTTGACATTTGCGAAATTTCATAATCATAAAATGCGGTAATTGCTAACATGATTTGGACAGTAAGCATCATTACAGGTGAGAAGGTCTCATCGTAGTCAACTCCTTGAAATTATCGAAAACCTTTCGCAACAAGTCGAGCTTTGTAAACAGTAACATTACTCTCAGCGTCAGTCTTCTTATTGAAGATACATTTATTCTCTATGGCTTGCCTATCATCGGGCAAGTCAACCAAAGTCCACACTTTGTTTTCATACATGGATCCCATCTCAGATTTCATGGCCTCAAGCCATTTTGCGGAATCTCGGCTCATCATCGCTTCCTTATAGTTCGTAGGTTCGTCATGGTCAAGTAACAAGACCTCCAGAACAGGATTATCGTACCACTCTGGTGCGGATCTTACTCTGGTTGACCTACGAGGTTCGGTAGTAACTTGATCAGAAGTTTCATGATCATCATCATTAGCTTCCTCACTAATTGGTGTAAGAATCACTGGAACTGATTCCTGTGATGAACTACTTTCCAACAAGGGAGAAGGTACAGTTACCTCATCGAGTTCTACTTTCCTCGTACTCACTTCTTTCGAGAGAAACTCCTTCTCTAGAAAGGATCCATTCTTAGCAACAAATATCTTGCCTTCGGATCTGTGTTAGAAGGTGTACCCAACAGTTTCCTTTGGGTATCCTATGAAGACACATTTCTCCGATTTGGGTTCGAGCTTATCTGGTTGAAGCTTTTTCACATAAGCATCGCAGCCCCAAACTTTAAGAAATGACAACTTGGGTTTCTTGCCAAACCATAGTTCATATGGTGTCGTCTCAACGGATTTCGATGGTGCCCTATTTAACATGAATGCAGCCATCTCTAAAGCATAACCTCAAAACGATAGCGGTAAATCAGTAAGAGACATCATAGATCGCACCATATCTAATAAAGTGTGGCTACAACGTTCGGACACACCATTACGCTGTGGTGTTCCAGGTGGTGTGAGTTGCGAAACTATTCCGCATTGTTTTAAATGAAGACCAAACTCATAACTCAAATATTCACCTCCATGATCAGATCGTAGAAACTTAATTTTCTTGTTATGATGATTTTCCACTTCACTCTGAAATTCTTTGAACTTTTCAAATGTTTCAGACTTATGTTACATCAAGTAGATATACCCATATCTGATTAAATCATATGTGAAGGTTAGAAAATAATGATACCCGTCGCGAGCATCAACACTCATCGGACCGCATACATCAGTATGTATTATTTCCAACAAGTCTGTTGCTCGCTTCATTGTTCCAGAGAACGGAGTCTTAGTCATCTTGCCCATGAGGCATGGTTCGCAAGCATCAAGTGATTCCAAAAGCCCATCAGCATGGAGTTTATTCATGCGCTTTACACCAATATGACCTAAACGGCAGTGCCACACATAAGTTGCACTATCATTATTAAACTTATATATTTTGTCTTCAATACTATGAATATGTGTATCACTACTATCGAGATTCAATAAAAATTGACCACTCATCAAGGGTGCATGACCATAAAAGATATTACTCATATAAATAGAACAACCATTATTCTCTGATTTAAATGAATAACCGTCTCGCACCAAACAAGATCCAGATATAATGTTCATGCTTAATGCTGGCACCAAATAAAAATTATTCAGGTCTAATACTAATCCCGAAGGTAGATTTAGAGGTAGCGTGCCGACCGCGATCACATTGACTTTGAAACCATTTCCCATGCGCATCGTCACCTCGTCCTTAGCCAATCTTCGCTTAATCCATAGCCCCTGATTCGAGTTGCAAATATGAGCAACATAACCAGTACCAAATACCCAAGCGCTACTGCGAGCATTAGTAAGGTAGACATCAATAACATGTGTATCAAATATACCTTTCACTTTGCCATCCTTCTTACCCACCAAATACTTGGGGCAGTTTCGCTTCCAGTGACCAGTACCTTTTCAGTAGAAGCACTCAGTTTCAGGCTTAGATCCAGTCTTGGGTTTCTTCACTTGAACAGCAACTTGCTTGCCGTTCTTCTTGAAGTTCCCCTTCTTCCCTTTGCCCTTCTTCTTGAAACTAGTGGTCTTATTGACCATCAAGACTTGATGCTCCTTCTTGATTTCTACCTCCGCAACCTTTAGCATTGCGAAGAGCTCGGGAATTGTCTTATCCATCCCATGCATATTATAGTTCATCACGAAGCTTTTGTAGCTTGGTGGGAGTGATTGAAGAACTCTGTCAATGACACTATCATCAGGAAGATTAACTCCCAATTGAGTCAAGTGGTTGTGGTACCCAGACATTCTGAGTATATGTTCACTGACAGAATTATTCTCCTCCATCTTGCAGCTGTAGAACTTATTGGAGACTTCATATCTCTCAATCCGGGCATTTGCTTGAAATATTAACTTCAACTCCTGGAACATCTCATATGCTCCATGACGTTCAAAACATCGTCGAAGTCCCGTTCTAAGTCGTAAAGCATGGCAACTGAACTATCGAGTAGTCATCAACACGCGTCTGCCAGGCATTCACAATGTCTGTAGTTGCTGGCGCGGGTGGTAACCTAGCGGTGCTTCCCGGATGTAATTCTTCTGTGCAGCAATGAGGATAATCCTCAAGTTATGGACCCAGTCCATGTAGTTGCTACCATCATCTTTCAACTTAGCTTTCTCTAGGAACGCATTAAAATTCAATGGACCAGTAGCACGGGCCATTTATCTACAACACCATAGACATGCAAAATACTATCAGGTACTAAGTTCATGATAAATTAAAGTTCAATTAATCATATTACTTAAGAACTCCCACTTAGATAGACATCCCTCTAATCATCTAAGTGACCACGTGATCCATATCAACTAAACCATGTCCGATCATCATGTGAGATGAAGTAGTTTTCAATGGTGAACATCACTATGTTGAACATATCTACTATATGATTCATGCTCGACCTTTCGGTCTCAGTGTTCTGAGGCCATATCTGCATATGCTAGGCTCGTCAAG
The DNA here is from genome assembly GCF_018294505.1 of Triticum aestivum. Lineage (NCBI taxonomy): Eukaryota > Viridiplantae > Streptophyta > Magnoliopsida > Poales > Poaceae > Triticum > Triticum aestivum. Next base: position 560,826,039 of record NC_057797.1, on the reverse strand, counting down.
TTTAACCTGAGTATTCTGCTTGTGCAAAACTGGCTTGCACCCGGTGTATGTGAACGTAGAGCTTATGACACCCGATCATCACATGGTGTCTCGGCACGACGAACTGTAGCAACGGTGCATACTCAGGGGAACACTTATACCTTGAAATTTAGTGAGAGATGATCTTATAATGCTACCGCCGTACTAAGCAAAATAAGATGCATAAAGGATAAACATCACATGCAATCAATATAAGTGATATGATCTGGCCATCATCATCTTGTGCCTTTGATCTCCATCTCCAAAGCACCATCATGATCACCATCATCACCGGCTTGACACCTTGATCTCCATCGTAGCATCGTTGTCGTCTCACCAACTATTGCTTCTACGACTACCGCTACCGCTTAGTGCTAAAGTAAAGCAATTACATGGCGATTGCATTTCATACAATAAAGCGACAACCATATGGCTCCTGCTAGTTGCCGGCAACTTTGTTAGAAAACATGATCGTCTCATACAAGAATTTATATAATCAGGTCTTGACCATATCACTAAAGGAAATATGCCCTAGAGGCAATAATAAAGTTGTTATTTATATTTCCTTATATCATGATAAATGTTTATTATTCATTCTAGAATTGTATTAACCGGAAACTTAGTACATGTGTAAATACATAGACAAAATGAGTGTCACTAGTATGCCTCTACTTGACTAGCTCGTTAATCAAAGATGGTTAAGTTTCCTAGCCATGGACAAGAGTTTTCATTTGATGAACGGGATCACATCATTAGAGAATGATGTGATTGACTTGACCCATCCGTTAGCTTAGCACTTTGATCGTTTAGTTTACTGTTATTGCTTTCTCCATAACTTATACATGTTCCTATGACTATGAGATTATGCAACTCCCGAATACCGGAGGAACACTTGTGTGCTATCAAACGTCACAACATAACTGGGTGACTATAAAGATGCACTACAGGTGTCTCCGATGGTGTTTGTTGAGTTGGCATAGATCGAGATTAGGATTTGTCACTCCGTGTTTCGGAGAGGTATCTCTGGGCCCTCTCGGTAATGATCATCACTATAAGCCTTGCAAGCAATGTGACTAATGAGTTAGTTACGGGATGTTGCATTACAGAACGAGTAAAGAGACTTGCCGGTAATGAGATTGAACTAGGTATTGAGATACAGACGATCGAATCTCAGGCAAGTAACATACCGATGATAAAGGGAACAACGTATGTTGTTATGCGGTTTGACTGATAAAGATCTTCGTAGAATATGTAGGAACCAATATGAGAATCCAGGTTTCGCTATTGGTTATTGACCGGAAGTGAGTCTCGTTCATGTCTACATAGTTCTCAAACCCGTAGGGTCCGCACGCTTAACGTTCAGTGACGATCGGTATTATGAGTTTATGTGTTTTGATGTACCGAAGGTAGTTCAGAGTCCCGGATATGATCACAGACATGACGAGGAGTCTTGACAGGGTCTAGACATAAAGATCGATATATTGGAAGGCTATGTTTGGACATCAGAATGGTTCCGGGTGAGTTCGGGCATTTACCGGAGTACCGGGAGGGGGGGGGGGGTAACGGAACCCCCCGGGGAGTGTATGGGCCTTATTGGGCCTTAGTGGGATAGAGGAGGAGGCGGCCAAGGTGGAGGGCGCCCCCCAAGCCCAATCCGAATTGGGTGGGGGACTGGGCCCCCCTTCCTTCCCTCTCCCCCTTCCTTTCTCTCCTACTCCAACAAGGGAATGGGGAATCCTACTCCCACCGGGAGTAGGACTCCCCCTGGAGGCGCGCCATAGAGGGCCGGCCTTCCCCCTCCTCCACTCCTTTATATACGGGGGAGGGGGCACCCCATAGACAAACTAGTTGATTGTTTAGCCGTGTGCGGTGCCTCCCTCCACAGATTTCCACCTTGGTCATATCGTTGTAGTGCTTAGGCGAAGCCCTGCGTCGGTAACTTCATCATCACCGTCATCACGTCGTCGTGCTGACGAAACTCTCCCTTGACCTTAGCTGGATCTAGAGTTCGTGGGAAGTCACCGAGCTGAACGTGTGTAGATCGCGGAGGTGTCGTACCTTCGGTGCTAGGATCGGTCGGATCGTGAAGACGTACGACTACATCAACCGCGTTGTCATAATGCTTCCGCTTACGGTCTACATGGGTACGTGGACAACACTCTCCCCTCTTGTTGCTATGCATCACCTAGATGGATCTTGCGTGTGCGTAGGAAAATTTTGAAATTACTGCATTCCCCAACAGTGGCATCCGAGCCCGGTCTATGCGTAGATGTTATATGCACGAGTAGAACACAAAGGAGTTGTGGGCGTGGGTATATACATATTGCTTGCCGTCACTAGTTGATTCTTGATTTAGCGGTATTGTTGGATGAAGCGGCTCACACCGACATTACGCGTACGCTTACGCGAGACTGGTTCTACCGACGTGCTTCGCACACAGGTGGCTAGTGGGTGTCTGTTTCTCCAACTTTAGTTGAATCGGTTTCAATGAACATGGTTCTTTTTGAAGATCAAAAAGCAATCACTATACTACATTGTGGTTTTTGATGCGTAGGTAAGAACGGTTTTTGCTCAGCCCGTAGCAGCCACGTAAAACTTGCAACAACAAAGTAGAGGACGTCTAACTTATTTTTGCATGGCATGTTGTGATGTGATATGGTCAAGACATGATGCTAAATTTTATTGTATGAGATGATCATGTTCTGTAACAGAGTTATCGGCAACTGGTAGGAGCCATATGGTTGTCGCTTTATTGTATGGAACGCAATCGCCATGTAACTGCTTTACTATATCACTAAGCGGTAGCGATAGTCATAGAAGCAATAGTTGGTGAGACGACAATGATGCTTCCATGTAGATCAAGGTGTCAAGCCGGTGACGATAGTGATCATGACAGTGCTTTGAAGATGGAGATCAAAGGCACAAGATGATGATGGCAATATCATATCATTTATATTTGATTGCATGTGATGTCTATCCTTTATGCATCTTATTTTGCTTAGTTCGGCGATAGCATTATAAGATGATCTCTCACTAAATTTCAAGGTACAAGTGTTCTCCCTGAGTATGCACCGTTGCTACAGTTCGTCATGCCGAGACACCACGTGATGATCGGGTGTGATAAGCTCTACGTTCACATACAACGGATGCAAGCCAGTTTTGCACACGCGGAATACTCAGGTTAAACTTGACGAGCCTAGCATATGCAGATATGGCCTCGGAACACTGAGACCGAAAGGTCGAGCATGAATCATATAGTAGATATGATCAACATAGTGATGTTCACCATTGAAAACTACTCCATCTCACATGATGATCGGACATGGTTTAGTTGATATGGATCACGTGATCACTTAGATGATTAGAGGGATGTCTATCTAAGTGGGAGTTCTTAAGTAATATGTTTAATTGAACTTTAATTTATCATGAACTTAGTACCTGATAGTATTGTGCATGTCTATGTTGTTGTAGATAGATGGCCCGTGTTGTTGTTCCATTCAATTTTAATGCGTTCCTAGAGAAAGCTAAGTTGAAAGATGATGGTAGCAATTACACGGACTGGGTCCCTAACTTGAGGATTATCCTCATTGTTGCATAGAAGAATTACGTCCTGGAAGCACCGCTAGGTGACAAACCCACTGCAGGAGCAACACCAGATGTTATGAACGTCTGGCATAGCAAAGCCGATGACTACTCGATAGTTCAGTGTGCCATGCTTTACGGCTTAGAACCGGGACTTCAACGATGTTTTGAATGTCATGGAGCATATGAGATGTTCCAGGAGTTGAAGTTCATATTTCAAGCAAATGCCCGGATTGAGAGATATGAAGTCTCCAATAAGTTCTACAACTTCAAAATGGAGGAGAATAGTTCTGTCAGTGAACATATACTCAGAATGTCTGGGTACGTGTAACGCCCCGTGACCGATGTGCCAGGTGTCGTCTAGTTATTCGCTGTTGTTGCCTTGTCATTGCTTGCGTGTCATGCATTGCATATCATGTCATCATGTGCATTTCATTTGCATACATGTTCGTCTCATGCATCCGAGCATTTTTCCCGTTGTCCGTTTTGCATTCCGGCGCTCCTATCTCCTTCGGTGGTCATTTCTACCTTTCTTTCGTGTGTGGGGGTTAAACATTTCCGGATTGGACCGAGACTTGCCAAGCGGCCTTGATTTACTACCAGTAGACCGCCTGTCAAGTTTCGTGCCATTTGGACTTCATTTGATACTCCAACGGTTAACCGAGGGACCGAAAAGGCCTCGTGTGTGTTGCAGCCCAACACCCCTCCAAAGTGGCCCAAAACCCACCTAAACCTCCTCCATCATCTCGGTCGTTCGATCACAATCGCGTGGCCGAAAACCGCACCTCATTTGGACTCTCCTAGCTCCCTCTACCTCTATAAATAGACCCCTTCATTTTCGTTTTCGGATCTTTCCCCGAAACCCTATCCAACTCCCTCCGCGCCGCCGGACATGTCCGTCCGCGCCGGACGCGCCCACCCGCGCCCTCCACGTCGCTCGGCCAATCAGAGGCCGCCATGTCAGCTCACGCCGCCACCCTCAACCAACCAGGCGCCGACACGTCAGCCTCGCCCGCGCCCACTTCGCCGCGGCCCGCGGAGCCCATCGCGGGCCCGCGCAGGCCCGCGCGCCGCCGCCGCTCGCCGCTGCGGCCCGGACACCGCGCCGCCCGGCCGCACCTGCTCCGTCGCCCTGCCGCCGCATGCCTTCGTCATCGGCCGCCGGCTCCGCCATTCCCCGCCGGCGACTGCTTCTCCCGCTGGCGAGCCGCCCGCTCGCGCCGCCCTGCACGTCGCGCTCCACCGCCAATCGCCGCCACCACCGCGCCTCCCCGCGAGAGCCTACTGCCGGCTCGGGTTCGCCGCCCCTGGACGCCGCCGCCCACTCCGGCCGGCGAGCGCGCCGCCGCACCTGCCATGGCCCCGCTGACCCCCTCCGCCCGCGCCATGACCGGATCCGAGGTCCTCGCGGCCGTATCCGCCCGTTCCACGCCTCCCCGCACCTCCCTGGTGGCTCCCTCACCCTCCGGCAGTCTTCTCCCTCTTCTCCGGCGAGGATTCCGGTGATCCTCAATTTCCACGCTGGATGAACCCTAGATCTGGAGGTGATAAATTCGTCTAAGTCCTGAAGTTTCCAGATTCATATGCCTCTATTCATCGCATCGTAACTTTGCATCCCTAGCTCTGTTTTGCGCGTATAGCATATCAAATTGTTCGCCTCAGAGAGCACATCATTTCATCTCATTGCATCATTTTCATTTGAGTTCATCTTGATGCCCGAAATGCTGTTGGAAGAGTGCTATTTGAGATAATTGTCAGATCTGCTGCACCAAATAGCTATTTGTCATTTTTGCCATGATTAATGTGTGCATGATATGCTCATGAGCTCTACATGTGTTTTGCTATATGCCATGCCATCTTTCCAGAGGTGCCATCCATGTATTTTTGTGATGTGTGTGGTGACTAGCACAAGCTGGCAAAGTGGAGCATTCGTTAATGCTGATTTCAGGGACTTAGCAATTCCACTAAGTCCTTGATCTGTTTATCTTAATATGTCATATGTTCATGTTGTTTTCTAGTGATCCATGCCTCTTTTGAGGATGATCAGTAAGGATGTTTTGTTAATCTTGTAGTGCTCTATCCATCCATGTATTTGTTTGCAATTATGGATCACCCTAGCTTGAGTCAATCGAGCTCTACTTTTGTCATTTCGTGAATCTGGGCAGATTGTCTACTTGTTAGCGATTTTGCCGAGGATGTTGTAGTTGATCCGTGCATGCTATGTTATTGTTCTTGCCATGTCTAGCTTGCATAATGTGTATTCTTGATGGGTGTATGCTTAGATTGTCATGACATGCTCTGTAGTGTAACGCCCTCGATGCGGCTTTAGCTCCCACGTGTCGAGGCACGACTTAGAGACATAACCGCATTGAAAGCAATGTCGCAAGTTAGGCAATCATCACAACATCCCATGTAACATATAGAATAAAAGGGGGAAACATAGTTGGCTTACACTCGCCACGTCACATCAGAGTACATAAATAACATACATCATCCAAACACTCATGGCCCGACTACGGCGCCAAAATAGAAAATAACCCAACATGCGACACGGTCCCGATCAAACCCCAACTGGGCACCACTACTGATCATCAGGAAAAGAGACATAGTAACGCTAAGAGTCCTCGTCAAACTCCCACTTGAGCTCGTACTCGTCACCTGGAGCGGAAACATCAGGCCCTGCATCTGGTGATATAGTAATCTGTGAGCCACAGGGACTCAACAATCTCGCACCCTCGCGATCAAGACTATTTGAGCTTGTAGGTAAGGCAAGGTAAAAATATGAGTGGAGCTGCAACAAGCGACTAGCAAGTATGGTGGCTAACTTATTCGCAAAGGAGAGCGAGAAGAGGAAGCAAAGCACGAGCGAGAAACTAGAGTGCAACCTGCGCAAACATTACTCCAACACCGTGTCCACTTCCCGGACTCCGCCGAGAAGAGGCCATCACGGTAACACACTCGGTTGATTCATTTTAATTAATTAAGGTTCAAGTTATCTACAACCGGACATTAACAAATTCCCATCTGCCCATAACCGCGGGCACGACTTTCGAAAGTTCAAACCCTGCAGGGGAGTCCCAACTTAGCCGATGACAAGCTCTCACGGTCAACGAAGGAATAGACCTCCTCCCAAGACGTTCTGATCAGACTCGGTATCTCGGTAACTCAAGACACTTCGACAGGTTAAAACAAGACCAGCAACACCGCCCGAATGTGCCGACAACTCCCGATAGGAGCTGCACATATCTCTTTCTCAGGGCACACTCAGATTGTCTTAGGTACGGGTAGGCCAGCCCAGAGTTTGCCCCTGGTGGCCACCGACAGCTGACAGGTGGACCAACACTCAGAGGAGCACTAGCCCGGGGGGGGGGGGGGTTAAAATAAGATGACCCTTGAGTCTGCAGAACCCAAGGGAAAGAAAAGGGCTAGGTGGCAAATGGTAAAACCAAGGTTGGGCATTACTGGACAAGCTTTAATCAAGGCAAAATATCAAGGGGTTCCCATTATAACCCAACCGCGTAAGGAACGCAAAATCCGGGAACATAACACCGATATGATGGAAACTAGGGCGACAAGAGTGGAACAAAACACTAGGCGAGAGGCCGAGTCTTCCACCCTTTACCAAGTACATAGATGCATTAATATAACATAGCAATATAATGATATCCCAACAAGTAAATAAAAGATGTTCCAACAAGGAACGGCCTCCAATCTTCACCTGCAACTAGCAACGCTATAAGAGGGGCTGAGCAAAGCGGTAACATAGCCAATCAACGGTTTGCTAGGACAATGGTGGGTTAGAGGTTTGACATGGCAATTTGAAGGCTGACAAGCAAATGGTAGGCATCGTAGCATTGGCATAGCAAAAGAGCGAGCAAACTAGCATAGCAAAGATAGTAGTGATTTCGAGGGTATGATCATCTTGCCTGCACAGTTGTCAGAGTTGACTGGATCCTCAAAGCAAACTCAACGGGCTCCTCGTTAGCGAACTCGTCTCCCGGCTCTACCCAAACAAGACAAACAAGCAATAAGGATACAATCAACCACGTGCAAACTCAAACAAACAGATGCAATGATGATATGCTATGCGGGATGCGATGCGGGATGCAAAATGCAAGATATGACAGGAAATGCATGAACCTGGCCTCAACTTGGAAATCCAAGTGTGCCACTGGAAAGATGAGATGAAATCGCTTGAAAACGATATAAAGAACGCCGGAATCGGAGTTACGGTTTGGAAATGGCAAGCGATTCAAAAATGACACCGGTCTGCGATTTACAGCAAGTAGGCATCTAAATGCAATGAGATGAACATGCTACAGCACCCAAACATGACAACAAAATACATGGCAGGGATGCACACAAGATGCTTAACAAAAGTCTAGCACTGAGCTACGGCCAATTCATCCATTAACAGGTTCAAACAAGCATGGCAAAAACGCAAATGGTAAAACAGATCTCAGACTTAGTGAAATTAACACTTGTCTGGAATTTCAGATCATATAGCCCTCTTCGGAGCAACAAAACAACATGCTACAGGACCTGAACATGACAAAGAAAGACATGGCATGGAGCTACTCAACAAGCTTAACAAAAGTCCCTTAGTGACCTTGAGCCAAAAGGGATCACAAAATATACTAACAAGCACACGAACATAGCAAAAACATAATCAGTTTTCAGACTTAGTGAAAACTGGGACATGCTGAAACATAACTCACGAAGGCATGTTTACGAGCTCGATGCACTCACTACGGTGCAAGTCATGGCAAGACAAGCATACACACATAAAGAAGGCACAAAATACAAGCTATACATGGCAAGAACAATGGCATAGCATGCACGGATCAACTACAATAACATCGGCAAAATCGCAAACAAGTTGACGATCTGCCCAGATTCACAATGAAGCAAAAGTAGAGCTCGATTGACTCGAGCTAGGGTGCTCCATAATTGCAAGTAAAGACATGGATGGATAGAACACTACAAGATTAACAAAACTCCTTTACTTATCATCCTCAAAAGAGGCACGGATCACTAGGAAATAGCATGAACATATGGCATCATGAACTAAACAATCTCAGACTTTGTGAAAACTACTAAGTCCCTGAAAACAGATTTACCGGGTGCCTCACTTTGCAAGCTTGCAAAAGTCACCACACACATCACAAAAATGCATGGGTTGCACCTCTAGAAAGATAACAAAATCCTCAACAAAACATCTATAGGACTCATAGGCATATAATGCACACAACAATCATGGCAAAAATGACAAAAGTCTAAGATGAACTAGCAGATCTGACAATTAACTCCCGAAGGCCTCTTCTAACAGCATTTCGGGCATCAAGATGAACTCAAATGAAAGTGATGCAATGGAATGAAATTTTGTACTCGTCGAGGCGAATAATTTGATATACTATATGTCCAAAATGGAGCTACGGATGCGGAGATACAGCAGGTCAAAGTAGGCATAAAAATTAGGGTTCGGAGGGAAAAAGTCAACCCTAAACCGATCCGAATCTGGATCTGCGCGCAACCCGAGGCTCGCCGGACTTCAAGCTCCTGTTCGCCAGAGTAGAGGAGGAGGCCGGCGGGGAGAGGAAGGGGCCGGGGCGGCGCCGGTGGAGCTCGCCGGAGCGGGGCGGTGGCGGCGCGGCCTTGCCGGCGCGGTGGCGGAGGCGGCTAGCGCCAGCCGGCGTCGGGACGGCGTCGGGAAGAGGAGGCGGTGGCCGGCGGCGATGGAGGTGGCGGTGCGGTGGCCCGGCGACGAGGAAGGAGGCGGGGCTGTTGCGAGGCGGCGGCGATGCTGGCCGCGGGGGCCGGCCTCGGGCTCCCGGGCTGCGGCGGCGGCAGGGACAGGCGAGCGCCACGTGGCGGGCGGCGGTAGGCGGCGGCGGATCCGAACGTTGTGCGGCGCGGGTCGGACACGTCCGGCGGCGGCGGAGATCTATTTTTTTAGGGTTTCGAGAGGGGATCCGCGAATTTTTGGAGGGGGGTGTATATATAGGCATAGGGGGAGCTAGGAGAGTCCAAATGAGGTGCGGTTTTCGGCCACGCGATCGTGATCGAACACTCTAAGACATGGAGCAGAGTTTGGTGGGTTTTAGGCTAAATTGGAGGGGTGTTGGGCTGCAACACACATGAGGCCTTTTCGGTCCCTCGGTTAACCGTTGGGGTATCAAACGAAGTCCAAATGATACGAAACTTGACAGGCGGTCTACCGGTAGTAAACCAAGGCTACTTGGCAAGTCTCGGTCCAATCCAGAAATGTTTAATCCCCACACACGAAAGAAAGCTAGAAATGACCACCGGAGGAGAACGAAGCACCGGAATGCAAAATGGACAACGGGGAAAATGCTCGAATGCATGAGATGAACACGTATGCAAATGCAATGCACATGATGACATGATATGAGATGCAAGACAACGATAACAACACAAGGAGACAAAAATCCGAACCCGAGGAAATAAATATAACTTAACACCGGAAACGGCAAGAGTTGGAGTACAAATAGGGAAAGTTACATCCGGGGTGTTACAACAGTCTACCACTACGAAAGGATCTCGTCCCGAGATCTAGAATGGCACCGGAGGGACAGTGGAACAGAAAAAGAAGAGGTAAAACTAAGTTGCTTCTTTGACAAACGAGTGAAACCAAAGAACCTTGCAAGGTTGAGCAAATTGAAAGAAAGAAGAAACAGCTATGAACGAAGTTGAAAGCACTCCGTTAAGAAAGAGGAATAAGAAAGAACCAATTCGGGTAGCACTCCGGTTAAAAGAGATGAAAGACTTGTTAAGAAGAAAGAACTTTTGCAGAGGACACAACACTCCGGTTAAATGGATAAACCAAGAAAAGAACACGATCCTGACAAAAGAAAAAGATGGGTTGAAGAGAGCAACATCACAATGCCTCCGGAACAAAAGTAAGAATGGAATGGAATGAACGAAGGGAAACACGATCTTGAGAGAGCACGCTTACAACAAATGCTAGAATGGAGTTGTTGGAAAACCACAATGAAAAGAATAAGCTTGATATGGTCTTATGGAATACATCTCAAATTATGAGGTGACAACCTGCCACTCACGGGAAAAAGAATTGAATTGATATGAACGAGGAGACGAGAAACTTATTTCACCGGGAGGATAAATGAAGAACTTGGGACATTTATAAGCACCATAATTAGCAACAAAACTTAGGGAAGGCTTTAGGTGGAATATAACCCAAGGTAACTCCAATGACAAGATTGATGGATTTAAAATACCTCATTCTTAACAATCTGTGAATCATGAAACATGAACTCAAATTATCAAGAATGACATAATACCACCTCCAATGATAAGAAAGAAAGAATTGCACTCCGGATAGCAAGATGAAGAATGCTTGAACTCCTCTGAAAAGAATCTCGATGAACGCTTCGAGAAGGAAATAATCTTTGATGAACCCTCATGTATAGCCTCCATGAAGAAACTCCGGTAAAAGAATGGTCAAACGAATGGAAAGAAAAGTTGAAACACAGGTTGAACCCTTGCAATGATTAGATGGATCTTCGTGACGATATAGTTGAGAGGGCTTGGAACTCCGGTAACAGAAAAGATAAAGCATCTCGAACTGAGAATATGATGAGCCTCCGGAATAAAGAATTAATCACTTGGATGAACAAGAATAAGAATTATGTTATGCGTATCCTTCACCAATTAAATTGATGACACTCAACGGATTTGGCACACTACTTATTCTCGTAGAAAGGATTAAGATAGATATAGCGCAACTTGAGAATGCCTTCACCGGTAAAATTGGAGAATGATAACTGAAAGCTGAGAATGAATAATCCCGAAATGATGGACTCCGGATAACAAACTGAGAAGACTCTTAAATCTCTCCGGAAGGGTGAAGAGAATTCTCATGATCAAAACAATTATGAGAGGATGGCAACAAGCTAGAATCACGAATCTTGAAGAGAATGGAACAAGATTAAAGAGAAACTCTTCTTCGGTCTTCAAATAACAACGAGAAACACCACCGTGAATTGTTGAGGCACTCCGGAATGAATAATGGAAAGGTTGAGCCAACGATGAAAAGAATTGACAGATCTTGAGAATACATTTGACTGGTGATAAATCATTCTTACGTCAAACTTTGAAAGAATTTAGGCTAGCTCCGGGAGAATAAGAAGAGTCAGGTAAGATCCTGGGAAAAGACCTGTGGGTTATGGACCCACTCAAAAGAAACACCGTTGAACGATTTTAAGAGAGATAATGCACCAGTTGAAATAAAAGACTTGAATGAGAGAACATCCTCGAAAGATCTTGAACGAATGCGTAGTGGAAACACGAATCTTCGAGATATCTTGAGCACTCCGGAACAATTGAATAGCGAGAAATGAATGAATATGAGGAGCACCATCAAGAGAAGGTATTTGAAACGAGAAAAGGGGATATAATCGACAAATCTTGACTTGAATCCACCGGAGAAGAAAAGAAAAGAAGAACGACGAACTTGAAGCTCCGTTAGAAACTTCATGAGAATCACCGGATAAGAACATTGAAGGAAAAGAATGGAGAGACTTCACATCAATAAGATGGATACTTGATCAATAATTCTGAATCCTTCAAGAAAACAAGGGTGGGAGGGTGGGAAAACACCGTTGAGAATGAAACGAACACCGTTGAGAAGAAATGATAATTGATCTTGCTGATGTTGAAATGATCGGATCCACTTGAAGAGAGACACACCGGTTGAAAAGGATTGGCAAGACAATCTCGATTATCCAGAATGATTAGTATTCAAATCGGAGTATGAGAATACCATTTGGGGAAGGTATGGAATCAACACTTGACATTGAAGCAACTTGAATACCACAACTCAAAACAAAACAATGGATTGGCTTGCAGAATAAGTCGGAACAAACATACGATAGAGATTTCGTCCGAAGTTTTCGTGGTGGGGCCTACACGGGCTCGATCGTACATCACCATCATGTACAAGGCAGTGCACATGACATACGAAGCGTCCCCGAGTCGGCATAGCCAAGGACTCTTTAAGACACAACGAGACCACTATAAAACCGACCGTGAATAGGCGGACCACTAGACGTCGAACCCCAATTTCATATCATACATCTGTCAGAAAGATATCCTAAGAGCTACTTGAATTCCCACCTATGAAACTCCCGAACTTTTCCGGTTATGCAATCAGGTGTTGGGGATACAGGGGAAGCATAATATCTCACCCAAACTAGCAGATCCTACATCCAGCTGTATCCATCCTTCAACACATAACCAAGAAAAACTTCGGAAACCATCTACCTCAACCTTCGAAAAGCATCCGTTATACAAGTTATGGCGATACTCCCGAACTCCCGCCCCAGTACTGGGTGGCGTCGAGGTTATCTCACCAACGAACTGCATAAAAGAGATTTTCGATGTCGGCGTACTAGACTCAGGTATTCTAGAATTGCAACGATAAAATTATGATGACAACACCTCAGAGCTCAACTCCCCGGGACACTTCCACTAAACCCCTGACAGGAGGCACCAAGACAATGTTCTCATCATAAAGCCATCGGAACGATTCCAAGATACCCGCGTGATCCTAAATTTTTTTAGTGAAATTTGAGAAGAGAAGAGTCAAAACTCTATGTCAGGATGCCTTACCAGAGCGATGAGGAGACTGGGAAGTAAAAAGAATTCCTAAACTCTCCGATATATAATTCCTAATTGACTCAAAACATTTTTCTAGACACAACTCGGCCGCTAAAAAAAACGATCAAGCAATGGGGCTCCTAAGGTCGGGGAAGGCTCTGATACCAACTTGTAACGCCCTCGATGCGGCTATAGCTCCCACGTGTCGAGGCACGACTTAGAGACATAACCGCATTGAAGCAATGTCGCAAGTTAGGCAATCATCACAACATCCCATGTAACATATAGAATAAAAGGGGGAAACATAGTTGGCTTACACTCGCCATGTCACATCAGAGTACATAAATAACATACATCATCCAAACACTCATGGCCCAACTATGGCGCCAAAATAGAAAATAACCCAACACGCGACACGGTCCCGATCAAACCCCAACTGGGCACCACTACTGATCATCAGGAAAAGAGACATAGTAACGCTGAGAGTCCTCGTCGAACTCCCACTTGAGCTCGTACTCGTCACCTGGAGCAGAAACATCAGGCCCTGCATCTGGTGTAATAGTAATCTGTGAGCCACAGGGACTCAGCAATCTCGCACCCTCGCGATCAAGACTATTTAAGCTTATAGGTAAGGCAAGGTAAAATATGAGTGGAGCTGCAGCAAGCGACTAGCAAGTATGGTGGCTAACTTATTCGCAAAGGAGAGCGAGAAGAGGAGGCAAAGCACGAGCGAGAAACTAGAGAGCAACCTGCGCAAACATTACTCCAACACCGTGTCCACTTCCCGGACTCCGCCGAGAAGAGGCCATCACGGTAACACACTCGGTTGATTCATTTTAATTAATTAAGGTTCAAGTTATCTACAACCGGACATTAACAAATTCCCATCTGCCCATAACCGCGGGCACGGCTTTCGAAAGTTCAATCCCTGCAGGGGAGTCCCAACTTAGCCCATGACAAGCTCTCACGGTCAACGAAGGAATAGACCTCCTCCCAAGACGTTCCGATCAGACTCGGTATCTCGGTAACTCAAGACACTTCGACAGGTTAAAACAAGACCAGCAACACCGCCCGAATGTGCCGACAAATCCCGATAGGAGCTGCACATATCTCTTTCTCAGGGCACACTCAGATGAGCTAGGTACGGGTAGGCCAGCCCAGAGTTTGCCCCTGGTGGCCACCGGCAGCTGACAGGTGGACCAACACTCAGAGGAGCACCGACCCGGGGGGTTAAAATAAGATGACCCCTGAGTCTGCAGAACCCAAGGGAAAGAAAAGGCTAGGTGGCAAATGGTAAAACCAAGGTTGGGCATTGCTGGAAAAGCTTTAATCAAGGCGAAATATCAAGGGGTTCCCATTATAACCCAACCGCGTAAGGAACGCAACAATCCGGGAACATAACACCGATATGACGGAAACTAGGGCGGCAAGAGTGGAACAAAACACTAGGCGAAGAGGCCGAGCCTTCCACCCTTTACCAAGTATATAGATGCATTAAGATAACATAGCAATATAATGATATCCCAACAAGTAAATAAAGATGTTCCAACAAGGAACGGCCTCCAATCTTCACCTGCAACTAGCAACGCTATAAGAGGGGCTGAGCAAAGCGGTAACATAGCCAATCAACGGTTTGCTAGGACAATGGTGGGTTAGAGGTTTGACATGGCAATTTGGGAGGCTGCAAGCAAGTGGTAGGCATCGTAGCAATGGCATAGCAAAAGAGCGAGCAAACTAGCATAGCAAAGATAGTAGTGATTTCGAGGGTATGATCATCTTGCCTGCACAGTTGTCAGAGTTGACTGGATCCTCAAAGCAAACTCAACGGGCTCCTCGTTAGCGAACTCGTCTCCCGGCTCTACCCAAACAAGACAAACAAGCAACAAGGATACAATCAACCACGTGCAAACTCAAACAAAAGATGCAATGATGATATGCTATGCGGGATGCGATGCGGGATGCAAAATGCAAGATATGACAGGAAATGCATGAACCTGGCCTCAACTTGGAAATCCAAGTGTGCCACTGGAAAGATGAGATGAAATCGCTTGAAAACGATATAAAGAACGCCGGAATCGGAGTTACGGTTTGGAAATGGCAAGCGATTCAAAAATGACACCGGTCTGCGATTTACAGCAAGTAGGCATCTAAATGCAATGAGATGAACATGCTACAGCACCCAAACATGACAACAAAATACATGGCAGGGATGCACACAAGATGCTTAACAAAAGTCTAGCACTGAGCTACGGCCAATCATCCATTAGAGGTTCAAACAAGCATGGCAAAAACGCAAATGGTAAAACAGATCTCAGACTTAGTGAAATTAACACTTGTCTGGAATTTCAGATCATGAAGCCCTCTTCGGAGCAACAAAACAACATGCTACAGGACCTGATCATGACAAAGAAAGATATGGCATGGAGCTACTCAACAAGCTTAACAAAAGTCCCTTAGTGACCTTGAGCCAAAATGGATCACAAAATATACTAACAAGCACACGAACATAGCAAAAACATAATCAGTTTTCAGACTTAGTGAAAACTGGGACATGCTGAAACATAACTCACGAAGGCATGTTTACGAGCTCGATGCACTCACTACGGTGCAAGTCATGGCAAGAAAAGCATACACCCATAAAGAAGGCACAAAATACAAGCTATACATGGCAAGAACAATGGCATAGCATGCACGGATCAACTACAATAACATCGGCAAAATCGCAAACAAGTTGACGATCTGCCCAGATTCACAACGAAGCAAAAATAGAGCTCGACTGACTCGCGCTAGGGTGCTCCATAATTGCAAGTAAAGACATGGATGGATAGAGCACTACAAGATTAACAAAACTTCTTTACTGATCATCCCCAAAAGAGGCACAAATCACTAGGAAATAGCATGAACATATGGCATCATGAACTAAACAATCTCAGACTTTGTGAAAACTACTAAGTCCCTGAAAACAGATTTACCGGGTGCCTCACTTTGCAAGCTTGCACAAGTCACCATACACATCACAAAAATGCATGGGTTGCACCTCTGGAAAGATAACAAAATCCTCAACAAAACATCTATAGGACTCATAGGCATATCATGCACACAACAATCATGGCAAAAATGACAAAAGTCTAAGATGAACTAGCAGATCTGACAATTAACTCACAAAGGCCTCTTCTAACAGCATTTCGGGCATCAAGATGAACTCAAATGAAAATGATGCAATGGAATGAAATGATGTACTCGTCGATACGGAGCTACGGATGCGGAGATACATCAGGTCAAAGTAGGCATAAAAATTAGGGTTCGGAGGGAAAAAGTCAACCCTAAACCGATCCGGATCTGGATCTGCGTGCAACCCGAGGTTCACCGGACTTCGTGCTCCTGTTCGCCAGAGTAGAGGAGGATGCCAATCGGGGAGAGGAAGGGGCCGGGGCGGCGCCGGTGGAGCTCGCCGGAGCGGGGTGGTGGCGGTGCGGCCTTGCCGGCGCGGTGGCGGAGGCGGCTGGCGCCGGTCGGCGTCGGGACATCGTCGGGAAGAGGTGGTGGTGGCCGGCGGCGATGGAGGCGGCGGTGCGGTGGCCCGACGACGAGGAAGGAGGCGGGGCTGTTGCGAGGCGGCGGCGGGCGGCGATGCGGGCCGCGGGGGCCGGCCTCGGGCTCCCGGGCCGCGACGGCGGTGGGGACAGGCGAGCGCCACGTGGCGGGCGGCGGTAGGCCGCGACGGATCCGGACGTTGTCCGGCGCGGGTCGGACACGTCCGACGGCGGCGGAGATCTATTTTTTTAGGGTTTCGAGAGGGGATCCGCGAATTTTTGGAGGGGGGTGTATATATAGGCATAGGGGGAGCTAGGAGAGTCCAAATGAGGTGCGGTTTTCGGCCACGTGATCGTGATCGAACGCTCTAGGACATGGAGCAGAGTTTGGTGGGTTTTGGGCCAAATTGGAGGGGTGTTGGGCTGCAACACACACGAGGCCTTTTCGGTCCCTCGGTTAACCGTTGGGGTATCAAACGAAGTCCAAATGATACGAAACTTGACAGGCGGTCTGCCGGTAGTAAACCAAGGCCACTTGGCAAGTCTCGGTCCAATCCGGAAATGTTTAATCCCCACACACGAAAGAAAGCTAGAAATGACCACCGGAGGAGAACGAAGCACCAGAATGCAAAATGGACAACGGGGAAAATGCTCGAATGCATGAGATGAACACGTATGCAAATGCAATGCACATGATGACATGATATGAGATGCAAGACAACGATAACAACACACGGAGACAAAAACCCAAACTCGAGGAAATAAATGTAACTTAACGCCGGAAACGGCAAGAGTTGGAGTACAAATAGGGAAAGTTACATCCGGGGTGTTACATGTAGTGAGTGCATCGAGCTCGTTAACATGCCTACTTGATATCTGATTTTACATCCTCCAGTTTTTCACTAATTCTGTGATCTGATTATATTTTTGCCATGTTCACATGCTTGCAAATGTATTTTCTGATCCCTTTTGGCTCAAGGTCACTAAGGGACTTTTGTTAATCTCTTTGAGTAGCTCCATGACATGCTTTACTTTGCCAGGTTCAGGCCCTATAGCATATAGATTTCATGCTCCAAAGTGTGCTACCTGATCTGAAATTCCAGGCTTGTGTTAATTTCACTAAGTCTGAAATCTGTTTACTGTTTGCATTTTTGCCATGCTTGTTTGTACCTGTTAATGGATGATTTGGCCGTAGCTCAGTGTTCATCTTTTGTCAAGCATCATGAGTGGATCCCTGCCATGTATTTTTTTGCCATGTTTGGGTGCTGTAGCATGTTTAACTTGTTGCATTTAGATGGCTACTTGCTAATTATCGCAGACCGGTGCCATATTTGTTTTGCTTGCCATTTCCAAACCGTGCCTCCGATTCCGGCGATCTTTATATCGATTTCAACCGAAATCATCTCACCTTTCCAGTGGCACACTTGGAATTTCAAGTTGAGGCCAGGTTCATTCATTCCTTGTCAAATCATGCATATGCATCGCATACCACATCCCGTATATCATACCATGTTCATGTGTTGGTTGTTTACTATGTTGTGTGCTTCTTTCCGGTGTTTGCTTCTTCGGGTTGGTTCCAGTTACATCGTGATTGTGAGGACCCGTTCATCTACCTTCGTTTGTCTTCTTCATGGACTCGTTCTTCTTCCTTGCGGGATTTTAGGCAAGATGATCATACTCTCGAAATCACTTCTATCTTTGCTTGCTAGATGCTCGCTCTTTTGCTATGCCTATGCTACGATACCTACCACTCACTTATCATGCCTCCCATATTGTTGAACCAAGCCTCTAACCCACCTTGTCCTAGCAAACCGTTGTTTGGCTATGTTACCGCTTTGCTCAGCCCCTCTTATAGCGTTGTTAGTTGTAGGTGAAGATTGAAGTTTGTTCCTTATTGGAACATGGAGATGTTGTTCCTTGTTGGAACATGTTACTTGTTGGGATATCACAATATATCTTATTTTATTAATGCATCTATATACTTGGTAAAGGGTGGAAGGCTCGGCCTTATGCCTGGTGTTTTGTTCCACTCTTGCCGCCCTAGTTTTCCGTCATATCGGTGTTATGTTCCCGGATTTTGTGTTCCTTACGCGGTTGGGTAATAATGGGAACCCCTTGACAGTTCTCCTTGAATAAAACTCCTCTAGCAATGCCCAACCTTGGTTTTACCATTTGCACTAACAACCTACCACCTTCCCTTGGGTTCTGCAGACTCAAGGGTCATCTTTATTTTAACCCCCCCGGGCCAGTGCTCCTCTGAGTGTTGGTCCGAAATGGGCAGCCTGCGGGGCCACCTCGGGGCAACTCGAGGGTTGGTTTTACTCGTAGCTTGACCTATCCAGTGTGCCCTGAGAACGAGATATGTGCAGCTCCTATCGGGATTTGTCGGCGCATCGGGCGACTTTGCTGGTCTTGTTTTACCATTGTCGAAATGTCTTATAACCGGGATTCCGAGTCTGATCGGGTCTTCCCGCTAGAAGGAATATCCTTCATTGACCGTGAGAGCTTGTCATGGGCTAAGTTGGGACACCCTTGTAGGGATTTTAACTTTTGAAAGCCGTGCCCGCGGTTATGGGCAGATGGGAATTTGTTAAGGTCCGGTTGTAGAAAACCTGAAGTTGACCTTAATTAAAATGCATCAGCTGTGTGTGTAACCGTGATGGTCTCTTTCCGGCGGAGTCCGGGAAGTGAACATGGTGTTGGAGTTATGCTTGACGTAGGTTGTTCTAGGATCACTTCTTGATCATAGTTTCTCGATCGTGCTTTGCCTTCTCTTCTCACTCTCTTTTGCGTATATGTTAGCCACCCAAATATGCTAGTCGCTTGCTGCAGCTCCACCTCATACCTTTACCTTACCCATAAGCTTAAATAGTCTTGATCGCGAGGGTGCGAGATTGCTGAGTCCCGTGACTCACAGATACTTCCAAAACCAGCTTGCAGGTGCCGTTGAACCGTGCAGATGACGCAACCAAGCTCAGGAGGAGCTCAATGAAGATCTTGTCCTTTATGTTGTTTCGTTCTAGTTGATCAGTAGTGGAGCCCAGTTGGGGTCGATCGGGGACCGTGTCGCTTTTGGGGTTCTCCTTTTATTTTGGTTCCGTAGTCGGACCATGAGTGTATTGGATGATGTAATGCTTTATTCATGTATCTGTGTGAAGTGGCGATTGTAAGCCAACTATGTATCTCTTTCCCTTATGTATTACATGGGTTGTGTGAAGATTACCTCACTTGCGACATTGCTTTCAATGCGGTTATGCCTCTAAGTCGTGCTTCGACACGTGGGAGATATAGCCGCATCGAGGGCGTTACAGTACCACAACCACTTGACTCAGCTGGGAGTTAATCTTCCTGATGATAGTGTCATTGACAGAGTTCTTCAATCACTGCCACCCAACTACAAGAGCTTCGTGATGAACTATAATTTGCAAGGGATGGGTAAGATGATTCCCGAGCTCTTCGGAATGCTAAAGGCTGCGGAGGTAGAAATCAAGAAGGAGCATCAAGTGTTCATGGTCAATAAGACCACCAGTTTCAAGAAAAAGGGTAAAGGGAAGAAGGGGAAATCAAGAAGAACGGCAAGCAAGTTGCTGCTCAAGTGAAGAAGCCCAAGTTTGGACCTAAGCCTGAGACTGAGTGCTTCTACTGCAAAGGGACTGGTCATTGGAAGTGAAACTGCCCCAAGTATTTGGAGGAGAAGAAGGACGGAAAAGTGAAAGGTATATTTGATATACATGTTGTTGATGTGTATCTTACTAATGCTCGCAGTAGCGCCTGGGTATTTGATACTGGTTCTATGGCTAATATTTGCAACTCGAAACAGGGGCCACGGATTAAGCGAAGTGTAGGATCGAAAGTATGTCTAGAGGGGGGTGATTAGACTACTTGACCAAATAAAAACTTAACCTTTTCCCAATTTTAGTTCTTGGCAGATTTTAGCTAATTTAGGATAAGTCAAGCAATCATCACATAATTCAAGCAAGCATGCAAAGAGATTATAGGCAGCGGAAAGTAAAGCATGCAACTTGCAAGAATGTAAAGGGAAGGGTTTGGAGAATTCAAACGCAATTGGAGACACGGATGTTTTTCTCGTGGTTCGGATAGGTGGTGCTATCCTACATCCACGTTGATGGAGATTTCAACCCACGAAGGGTAACGGTTGCGCGAGTCCACACAGGGCTCCACCCAAGGGTAACAGTTGCGCGAGTCCACACAGGGCTCCACCCACGAAGGGTCCACGAAGAAGCAACCACCCACAAAGGGTCCACGAAGAAGCAACCTTGTCTATCCCACCATGGCCATCGCCCACACAGGACTTGCCTCACTAGCGGTAGATCTTCACGAAGTAGGCGATCTCCTTGCCCTTACAAACTCCTTGGTTCAACTCCACAATCTTGTCGGAGGCTCCCAAGTGACACGTAGCCAATCTAGGAGACACCACTCTCCAAGAAGTAACAAATGGTGTGCAGGTAATGAACTCCTTGCTCTTGTGCTTCAAATGATAGTCTCCCCAACACTCAACTCTCTCTCATAGGATTTGGATTTGGTGGAAAGAAGATTTGAATGGAAAGCAACTTGGGAAGGCTAGAGATCAAGATTCATATGGTAGGAATGGAATGTCTTGGTCTCAACACATGAGTAGGTGGTTCTCTCTCAGAACATATGAGTTGGAATGGTGTGTGTGTTCTGATAGCTCTCTCATCAAATGAGAAGGAGGTGGAGGGGTATATATAGCCTCCACACAAAATCCAACCGTTACACAATTTTCCAATCTCGGTGGGACCGAATCAATAAACTCGGTCGGACCAAAAATGTAAACCTAGTGACCGTTAGAGATTTTCGGTGGGACTGATATGCAACTCGGTAGGACCGATATGGTTAGGGTTTGGGCATAACGTAATCTCGGTGAGACCGATTACACAAACTCGGTGGGATCGAATTTGGTAATTAGCTAACCAGAGAGTTGGTCAGGCAAACTCGGTGGGACCGATTTGCTCTTTCGGTGAGTCCGAAAAGTTACAAAGGGGAAACACTGAGTTTACATTGCAATCTCGGTGGGACCGATTCGCTCTTTCGGTGAGACCAAAAAGTTACGAAAGGGAAACAGAGAGTTTGCAACCCCATCTCGATGAGACCGAGATCCCTATCGGTAGGACCGGATTGCTAGGGTTTGATAGTGGCTAATGACAAGTGAAACTCGGTGGCGCCGGATAGGAAGAATCGGTATGACCGAGTTTGGCTTAGGGTTTAGGTCAAATGTGGATATGAGAAAGTAGTTGAGGGTTTTGGAGCATATCACTAAGCACATGAAGCAAGAGGCTCATTTAGCAACACCTCATCCCTCCTTGATAGTATTGGCTTTTCCTAAAGACTCAATGTGATCTTGGATCACTAAAATATAAAATGAAGAGTCTTGAGCTTTTGAGCTTGAGCCAATCCTTTGTCCTTAGCATTTTGAGGGTTCCACTTTCACATCCATGCCATGCCAATCATTGAGCTTTCCTGAAATAATCATCTTGGAATAGCATTAGCTCAATGAGCTATATGTTGTTATGAATTACCAAAACCACCTAGGGATAGTTGCACTTTCAATCTCCCCCTTTTTGGTAATTGATGACAACATATAGATCAAAGCTTCGACAAATGATAATAAGCATGAAATATATCATCGCTTTGAGAAGTATGTGATAAGTAAGAGCTCCCCCTAAATTTGTGCATATTTAAAATTTGCTTTGGACTACAAATGCACAAAGAGTTAGAGTCATGGGTTACTCTTCCATGTCACATACATCTTGGTGGAGCGCTAAAAATGATAAGAATGAAATACATGCACTCATCACCAAGAAAAGTGAATGATCACACAAGATAGATAGGATAATAGTATTAAGCAAGCATTAAGTGTAGCTTATGATCAAACACATGATCATCAATGTCTCACAAATAATGACGTAGTATCTCAAACACTCAAAAAGCAAACAAGTTTGAAAAACCACCAAATAAAGCAAGAGAGAAAAACAACACTCTCTCTCTCGAAGCCTATGATCTATACATCTTCTCCCCCTTTGGCAACAAGTTACCAAAAAGTTCCTAGAAAATGCATAGTGCTAAATCGACGCTCAGGCTTGATCTTCTGATGGTGGTGGAGTCCGGATCACTCCAAGGACGAAGGCTTCGGTAGATGCTGAAGTAGATGCTGGAGTTGGAGCTGAAGTAGATGCTGGAGCTGAGGCTGTAGCTGGTGCTGAAGTGGTGGCTCTGGTGTCAGCAACTGGTACGGCAGATGACCTCGGGCCTCTTGGCACTCTCGCAAAGGCATGAGTGGTAGTCCTGCCTCTCCTCTCTTGCATGTCCTCCTGGAGCTGCTCCATTGCAGACTGAACTTCCGTTACTTTGACATCCAAGTCATAGAACTTTTGTTCCATGATTCTCTCTAGGCTCTGCTGATTCTGAGTGAGGGTGGCCAGACTTTGCTCAAGCCTCAGCGTGGATGCAATCAAGTAACCAAGCTGCTCTTGTTTAGTCTTCAAGAAATACTCAGATGCCTCCGCTTGAGTAGGCATCTTGGCAGCTTTCTCCTTCCTCGCCTTCTCCTTCTTTGCATATGCTTGGGCAGATGATGGCTCGTTCTCAGTCATGACAACTTGATTGTCCTCGAAATCTGGACGGATGGGCAGGTGTTCCTTGTCCAATAGATATATGCCCGTGCCCATCTTGGAGTTGATGAGCTCCTGAATTTGAGGGGCATATCCGCAGCTCCTCTTCTAATCTGCTGCAGTCCTCTTGATTGTTTCCACTATGAGACTCATCACCTTGAACTTCTGAGGCACATCAAACACATGTAGCAAGTTGATAGCATGGCCTCTGATCATCTTGTGATCTCCAGACTTGGGAAATAAGGTGTGCCTTAGTATCCAATTGATCGTAGGCAGTCCTGACAGAAGGTAATGCACAGACCCAAATTTGAAGGTGTCAAGAGCTTCATTGGGAATTTCCTTGTACATATTAGACATGGAGTTATGGTCCATCTTCTTCTTGGCATAGATATCCAAGTCATCATCTTTCTCCTCTGGGGCATTAATGATCTGTGCCCACTCAGCAACTGTGGATTGGTACCTTGTACCCTCAGACATCCATGTGATCCTCCCATCTGGATAAAAGTGTGCCGAGAGTAGAACTGCATGATAAGCTCCTCGTTCCACTTTGTGAGCTTCTGCCCAACAAAGTCAACTACTCCACAAGCTATGAAGCTGTCTTGCACTCCAGGATAGTGCTCCTCGTTTTCCTTGATATATTCCCAATCGACCCATCTCATATCACATACAATGGGCTTCTTATCTAGCAGCACAGTCTCATAGAAATCTTGCTGCTCCTTGGTGTGAAATCTGTAGTCCACTGCTGTCCTTCTCCTTGAAGCATATGGGTCTGCTTCTCTCCATTTCCTCAGCCCTGAATCTCTCTTGAGCTTCATGTCCTCAGCCACAGGATGAGCATCGTTGTGGTCTGGGATCTTGGGCTTTAGCTTTCTCAGGACATTCTCTTCCTCTTCTTCAGCAACAGTCTCAGGCACTGGGGCCTTGTTCTTTTCAGCTGCAGGAATGCTCCTTGTATTTCTCTTAGGCTTTGGCTTTGGAGCTGGCTTGGCCTTGGAAGTAGCTCCCCCTGATTTTATGGCATCTCCCATTAGCTTGGGTGCCTTGGGCGCTGGTGCAGCTACCTCTTCTTCCTCTTCTTCTTCCATGATGGAAGCTTTGCCAAGCACTCTAGCCACAGTCTTCTTCACCCTTTCCTTCCTTTTCTTGCCCTCAGCTGCAACTGGCTCTATGGGCTTCTCAGTTGACATTCTGGCCTTTGACATTGGCTGCCTGCCTGCTGGCCTTTTGATTTTCAGGCCTGGCTTAGTGCCTTGAGCTGGCTCAACTCTCTTGGAAGGGGCCTCTTCCTCTGCCACATAGTCCTCATCTTTGGAATCTGAAGTCCTCTTCTTCCTTTGTCTCGTGGCAGACTTTGGCAAGTTGCTAGGAGTGCTCCTGCTGCCTTCATCAGATGAACTGGAGGGACTAGTGCCCTCACTCATCACCACTTGCTGCTCTGACATATTTTGGCTATCACTTTGATCAGACATGTTGCAAACTGACTGCTGACCCTGTGAATAGATTATAGATGAGGTAGAAAAGATGAGCATCACAAAATGCAGAGATTTTTGCAAAAGAATGATCCAAAAACTTAGTTTTAGTTTCCCACTGAAATCATCTCGGATCTACCGATTTTCAAACTCGGTGATACCGAAGCAGTTTTGGAACCTAAATTAGTGAACTCGGTAGGACCGAGTCACAGTTCGGTGGCACCGAGACTGCCAGGGTTTCACTGAGTTCAAAAATTAGTCACACCGATAAGTAATTCTCGGTCAGACCGAGTCTCACTTGTGCGATGGCATAAGCCAAATCGGTGGGACCGAGTTTTTCAACTCGGTGGGTCCGAGATAGTTTCGGCGAAAACCTAAACCTAGAATTTTTGAATCAAACCTAATCTATGAGCGTTTTGACTGGATAGGAGTGTTTCAATCGTGGCTAGAATCAATATGATCACAATGTGCTAGGAATCAGATTGGGGAATAGCACAAGATCAAGTCCATACCCTAGTTCGGCGGGGACTTGCTATGGCGGCAACGGCGGGGCAGAATTCCCATTGACGGCGACGGAGACCAGCGACTGGAGGCTGCTGGCGGCGAGAAGACGATCCGGAGACCACGAGGGCAGAGCAGGCTATCGCGCGGGCGAAGGGGTTCGGAGAAATTTCCAAAATTTTGCCCGTGACTATACATAGCCCGACCCTGTCGGTGTGACCGAGTGGAACAACTCGGTGGCACCGAGATTCATAACTGCAAGCAGTTACTGAAACTCGGTGTGACCGAAATGTTCAAATCGGTTGCACCGAGATCGAAAACCTAGATCAACTTAATGATCTCGGTAGGACCGAAAGTGGAGTATCGGTCAGACCGAGAATCATAAAGAGGTTTTGGAAGTTTAAGTCTATGACGAATCGGGGACTCCGAGCACTCCTCACACAGAGTGGTTCGAATCTGACTTGATCAAATTTTGTGATGCAGCATGAATAGAGTTTGAGACGAGAACAGTCATAGATAGCTAGAGGAGGTTCTTAGGCATTCTTGTCCATCCACTTGGCAAAAGAAGATAAAACCAAACAATCAAAACAACAAGTGGATGTCCTCGAATGAGTAAAATATGCAACCAGCATGCTCACACAATAAGATGGCAAATGAAATATATGACAAGGCATGCACAACCAATTCTAGCATCTATCAAGCAATTTGCGATGACTAGGTCATCTATATATGAGTATATTGACTTAGGAGTCAAGTGAGAACACTTGATCATAGGTCATACTCATCGTTTAAGCTCAACTGGGGTTACCACTTTTACATAAAGCATTGTTTTGTTCACATCTTTAGAGTTGCTTTAGCTCAAGTCTTAGAGTAAAGCTCCCCCTAGATTTGATATCCCCCCTAAGAGGGATGAACTAACCTTGGGTTTTGTCGATGATGACTTCATGTAGATATTGAAGATGTGAATGCTCAATGTTGATGTAGATCTCTTGGAGCTATCCATTTGAGTGAATTGCACTTTCAATACCTACATGGGTTAGTCCCACAAGGAACAAACAAGGATATCCATAGACATAGAGTGATGCACACAAATATGATGTCCATGAAAACTTTTAGATTACCTTGTCCCTTGTCTTACCAACAAGAGGGTTTGTGACTCCTTGAACTAGTGCAAGATGTGGAAGTTGATTGCACTTGTTCTTGCCAGAATGATAAGAGTGAAGTACGTTGGCGGAGTCACCCTCAAGAACTCTCTAGTTCTTCTTCTTTTGGATCCACACCATCTTGATGGGAATCCTTGGAGTTGTAGTCGTACTTGATGAAGTTGAACTTGAAGTAGTCTTGGGAATCCACTTGACTAAGGTCTTTGGAGCTTCTTCAAATGCATCAATTTCCTCTTGA
Organism: Triticum aestivum; assembly: GCF_018294505.1. NCBI lineage: Eukaryota > Viridiplantae > Streptophyta > Magnoliopsida > Poales > Poaceae > Triticum > Triticum aestivum. The sequence continues at coordinate 560,799,246 of NC_057797.1, read as the reverse complement.
AGCTTGTCCTTGCCTTTTTGCTTGTAGTCTTGTGGTGGAAGATCATCTTGAGCTTGTGTCCCCTTGAAAGAAGTATACTTCTCTTGTTGAGGGACAAACTTTGTCTTGGGGTATTGATCTTCTTCCCACTCAACTCCATTGGCATTGAACTTTCATTCAAAACCAATACCTTGATTCTTCCGGTGCATTCCTTGCTTGCGCACAATTTCCTCGAATTGCTTACTCCCGACAAGGCTTTTGTACACTCCTTTCTCTATAATTTCCTTCAATAAGCTATTTTCTTGCTCAAGTGTAACTTGGCTAAGAGAATCATTAGTGGAATCAAGAGAGCTACTAGAAGTAACAATATTGGATTTAGCATGATCATTGTTACTACTAGAGGAAGAATCTTTCTTGTTACTAGACTTGACTTGAGGCATGTAAGTGGATAAGAGTAAACGCTTGGCAATGTAAGAAGAACTTTTCTTGCGGAGATCATCATTGATTGCCTTTAAGAACTCATGCTCTTGCTCAAGATTGAGCTTTTCAAAGCGTAATTTCTCATGAGCTCTTAAAAGTTCTCGATGATCTTCGAAGATGGTTTCATGAGCTAACTTAAGAGTGTTTAGTTCTTTAGTTAGGGCATCAATCTTCTCCTTATCATTGTCATTCGTTTTATCTTGATTAGCATGTTTAATTGATATTTCATCATAGTATTCATCACTAGAGTTGTCACCAAGCAAATCATCACCTAACAAGTCATCTTCATCACTATTGAAATCAACATACTCGGGGTGTGTTACCTTAGGACCTTTGGCCATGAAGCATCTTCCAATTCCTTCATTTGGTGAGTCAAATATGTTGTAGGAGTTGGTTGACACAAGTGCTAGACCGGCAACACCTTCATCTTGAGTATCTTCAGAGCCGGAGTAATAACTTCTCTCGGAGTGGCTGTCGGAGTCGGAGCCGGATACCCATTCACCAACATGAGCTTGATGTCTTCGTCTTGTGTAGCTCCTTGATGATTTTTCCTTCCTTTCCGAATCCTTGCTTCTCCGTGAGTATCTTCGTTCATAACGATCATCTCTACTCCTTCTCTCTCTTGGTGGTGATCCTTTGCTTCTTCTTTTTGGAGAATCTTCTCTTCTCTTGTAGGGAGCCGTACACTCATTGGAATAGTGTCCGGGTCTTCCACAATTGTAGAAGTTTCGCTCTCGACTAGAAGATCTTTTGTCATTGTAGGACCTTGACTTGGAGCTTCTATCTTTGCTTCTACTCTTGTAGAACTTGTTGAAGTTCTTCACCATTAAGCTCAATTCTTCATTGAAGTCTTGTTTCTCACTTGATGATGTAGGGGCTTCACATGAGGCTTTATAGGCACCACTTGATTTGTTGTGAAGTTCCTCTTTATCCTTAAGTGACATCTCATGAGCAACAATTCTTCCAATCACCTCCGTTGGCTTGAGATCTTTGTAATTGGGCATCATTTGGATCAATGTGCACACGATATCATATTTTCCATCCAAGGCTCTTAGAATCTTCTTGATGATGAATTTATCGGTCATCTCTTCACTTCCTAAGCCGGCAATCTCATTTGTGATGAGAGCAAACCTAGAGTACATTTCAGCGACACCTTCACCATCCTTCATCTTGAACTTGTCAAGTTGGCTTTGAAGCACATCCAACTTGGATTCCTTGACGGAGTCGGTAGCTTCGTGCATATCAATCAAAGTGTCCCAAATTTCCTTTGCATTCTCAAGGCGGCTGATTTTGTTGAATTCTTCGGGGCACAATCCGTTGAAGAGAATATCACAAGCTTGAGCATTGTATTGCAACATCTTCAACTCATCCGCGGTAGCTTCAAGGTTCGGTTCTCTCCCATCAAAGAAGTCACCTTGCAAACCAACACACACAATAGCCCAAACGGCGGGGTTATGTCCAAGAATATGCATTTTCATTTTATGCTTCCAACTAGCAAAATTAGTACCATCAAAGTAAGGACCTCTACGGTGATAATTTCCCTCGTTAGACGCCATACTCTCCTAGGTTGTGAAACCAAGGCTATGACCACCAAAAGCTATGGAGATCAAATAAAATGGAGACCAAAGCTCTGATACCACTTGTAGGATCGAAAGTATGTCTAGAGGGGGGTGATTAGACTACTTGACCAAATAAAAACTTAACCTTTTCCCAATTTTAGTTCTTGGCAGATTTTAGCTAATTTAGGACAAGTCAAGCAATCATCACATAATTCAAGCAAGCATGCAAAGAGTATATAGGCAGCGGAAAGTAAAGCATGCAACTTGCAAGAATGTAAAGGGAAGGGTTTGGAGAATTCAAACGCAATTGGAGACACGGATGTTTTTCCCGTGGTTTGGATAGGTGGTGCTATCCTACATCCACGTTGATGGAGACTTCAACCCATGAAGGGTAACGGTTGCGCGAGTCCACACAGGGCTCCACCCAAGGGTAACAGTTGCGCGAGTCCACACATGGCTCCACCCATGAAGGGTCCACGAAGAAGCAACCACCCACAAAGGGTCCACGAAGAAGCAACCTTGTCTATCCCACCATGGCCATCGCCCACACAGGACTTGCCTCACTAGCGGTAGATCTTCACGAAGTAGGCGATCTCCTTGCCCTTACAAACTCCTTGGTTCAACTCCACAATCTTGTCGGAGGCTCCCAAGTGACACGTAGCCAATCTAGGAGACACCACTCTCCAAGAAGTAACAAATGGTGTGTAGGTAATGAACTCCTTGCTCTTGTGCTTCAAATGATAGTCTCCCCAACACTCAACTCTCTCTCATAGGATTTGGATTTGGTGGAAAGAAGATTTGAGTGGAAAGCAACTTGGGAAGGCTAGAGATCAAGATTCATATGGTAGGAATGGAATGTCTTGGTCTCAACACATGAGTAGGTGGTTCTCTCTCAGAACATATGAGTTGGAATGGTGTGTGTGTTCTGATAGCTCTCTCATCGAATGAGAAGGAGGTGGAGGGGTATATATAGCCTCCACACAAAATCCAACCGTTACACAGTTTTCCAATCTCGGTGGGACCGAATCAATAAACTCGGTCGGACCAAAAATGTAAACCTAGTGACCGTTAGAGATTTTCGGTGGGACTGATATGCAACTCGGTAGGACCGATATGGTTAGGGTTTGGGCATAACGTAATCTCGGTGAGACCGATTACACAAACTCGGTGGGACCGAATTTGGTAATTAGCTAACCAGAGAGTTGGTCAGGCAAACTCGGTGGGACCGATTTGCTCTTTCGGTGAGACCGAGTGGAACTCGGTGAGACCGAAAAGTTACAATGGGGAAACACTGAGTTTACATTGCAATCTCGGTGGGACCGATTCGCTCTTTCGGTGAGACCGAAAAGTTACGAAAGGGAAACAGAGAGTTTGCAACCCCATCTCGGTGAGACCGAGATCCCTATCGGTAGGACCGAATTGCTAGGGTTTGGCAGTGGCTAATGACAAGTGAAACTCGGTGGCGCCGGATAGGAAGAATCGGTAGGACCGAGTTTGGCTTAGGGTTTAGGTCAAATGTGGATATGGGAAAGTAGTTGAGGGTTTTGGAGCATATCACTAAGCACATGAAGCAAGAGGCTCATTTAGCAACACCTCATCCCTCCTTGATAGTATTGGCTTTTCCTAAAGACTCAATGTGATCTTGGATCACTAAAATATAAAATGAAGAGTCTTGAGCTTTTGAGCTTGAGCCAATCCTTTGTCCTTAGCATTTTGAGGGTTCCACTTTCACATCCATGCCATGCCAATCATTGAGCTTTCCTGAAATAATCATCTTGGAATAGCATTAGCTCAATGAGCTATATGTTGTTAAGAATTACGAAAACCACCTAGGGATAGTTGCACTTTCACGAAGATTGGCTAAGGACGAGGTGACGATGCACGTGGGAAATGGTTACAAAGTTGATGTGATTGCCATCGGCACACTACCTCTACATCTACCTTCGGGATTAGTTTTAGACCTAAATAATTGTTATTTGGTGCCAGCGTTGAGCATGAACATTATATCTGAATCTTGTGTGATGCGAGACGGTTATTCATTTAAATCAAAGAATAATGGTTGTTCTATTTATATGAGTAATATCTTTTATGGTCATGGACCCTTGATGAGTGGTCTATTTTTACTAAATCTTGATAGTAGTGATATACATGTTCATAGTATTGAAGCCAAAAGATATAAGTTTAATAATGATAATGCAACTTATTTGTGGCACTGCCGTTTAGGTCATATTGGTGTAAAGCACATGAAGAAACTCCATGCTGATGGGCTTTTGGAATCACTTGATGCTTGCGAACCATGCCTCATGGGCAAGATGACTAAGACTCCGTTCTCTGGAACAATGGAGCAAGCAATAGACTTGTTGGAAATAATACATACTGATGCATGTGGTCCGATGAGTGTTGATGCTCGTGGCAGGTATCGTTATTTTCTTACCTTCATAGATGATTTGAGCAGATATGAGTATATCTACTTGATGAAACATAAGTGTAGGATCGAGAAGAGGTGTCTAGAGGGGGGTGAATAGACTCTTATGAATAAAAGTTACAGTTTTTAATTTCTTTAAGTTGAAGTGGAGTTTTGGCACAAGTTTGAACATTCACAATACATATCAATCAAGCATGTCAAGAGTATATGAGCAGCGGAAAGTAAATCATGCAAGTTGCAAGAATGTATCGGGATGGGATTAGAGTGTGCAAACGCAAATGGAGACACGAAGATTTTTGGCCTGGTTCCGATAGGTGGTGCTATCGTACATCCATGTTGATGGAGACTTCAACCCACGAAGGGTAACGGTTGCGCAAGTCCACGGAGGGCTCCACCCACGAAGGGTCCACGATGAAGCAACCTTGTCTATCCCACCATGGCCGTCGCCCACGAAGGACTTGCCTCACTAGGGTAGATCTTCACGAAGTAGGCGATCTCCTTGCCCGTACAAACTCCTTGGTTCAACTCCAAATTCTTGACGGAGGCTCCCAAGTGACACCTAGCCAATCTAGGAGACACCACTCTCCAAGAGGTAACAAATGGTGTGTTTGATGAACTCCTTGCTCTTGTGCTTCAAATGATAGTCTCCCCAACACTCAACTCTCTCTCATAGGATTGGATTTGGTAGAAAGATGATTTGAGTGGAAAGCAACTTGGGGGAAGGCTAGAGATCAAGATTTATGTGGTTGGAATAGAATATCTTGACCTCAACACAAGTGTAGGTGGTTCTCTCTCAGAAAATGTATGTTGGAAGTGTAGGCATGTTCTGATGGCTCTCTCTTTTAATGAAGAGTGGGTGGAGGGGTATATATAGCCTCCACACAAAATCCAACCGTTACACACAAATCACCAAACTTGGTGGGACCGAATCATACAACTCGGTCAGACCGATTTAGTTCATAATGTGACCGTTAGGGTTTTCGGTGGGACTGACTAGATCAACTCGTTGGACCGATGTGCTAGGGTTAGGGTAAAGGCTCATCTCGGTTGAACCGATTACACAAACTCGGTGGAACCAATTTTGGTAATAATCCACAGAGAGTTGGGCAGGCAAACTTGGTGGAGCCGATTACATATTTCGGTGAGACCGAAATTGATGTAATAGGCAACAGAGAGTTTGCAAGCCCATTTCGGTGAGACCGAGATCCCATCGGTGAGACCGAATTGACTAGGGTTTCTGCCAGTGGCTTATGTCAAGTGAACTCGGTGGCGCCGAATAGATAAAATTGGTGGGGCCGAGTTTGACTTTTGGTTTGGGACATATTTGGATGTGAGAAAGTAGTTGAGGGCTGTGGAGCATATCACTAAGCACTTTGAGCAAGCAAGCCATTAAGCAACACCTCACCCCCTCTTAATAGTATTGGCTTCCTATGGACTCAATGTGATCTTGGATCACTAAAATGAAAAATGTAGAGTCTTGTGCTTTGAGCTTGAGCCAATCATTTGTCCTCAACATCTTGAAGGGGTTCCACATCCTCTAGTCCATGCCACTCCACTGTTGGACTTATCTGAAATATGCTAGATGAAAATATTAGTCCAACAAGAGATATGTTGACATTAATTAGAAAAATCTCCCGGGGAGCACTTGTGCTTTCAATCTCCCCCTTTTTGGTAATTTATGACAACATACATCAAAGCTTTAGATAAAGATATAGAGAATAACAAGTAAAGCTTTGGAAGGACATGTAACATGCATAGGCTCCCCCCATATGTATGCAATCATGTAAATATGGAATATAAGAACATGTGAATGCACAGCATGATAGAGTAAGCAATGTGTTACATGTATCTTGGCTATATGGATCAGAGCAAAAGATGTAAATATAGGGAATGTACCTTCATGCTAATGAGTCCTTCTTGCAAACAATATGTACATCAGCAAGAAGTCCTCATGCACATGAGTGTGATGCATATACTTACCTTGTGGTCTTGAGTTGGCTTAGGAAGGAATGAACTTGAGTAAAAAAGGTTAGATAACACAGATACATCTACTAGTCAGAGCAAACAAAGAAACCACAAGAATACCAAGACTGGGATGACATGTAGAGAGTGAGTACTGAGTACTCTATTGGATATAGACATGTCCCCAAAGGTAAAGATATGCAATGAATTCACGGATTTCAAGGATTTCCTTCCCTTAGATGTCTTGCTCCCCCTAAATCTAGTTTGGGATACTGGGAGAAGATAGGGAACGGAAAAACAGAGCTAATGCAAACAATCAACTATGAACATGCCTTTCCCCTCTTAAAGACATGTGACTTGTCTCCTCTTGATCACGAAGCATATGGGGTTTCTTACACTCTCCCCCGAGTATTCTCTCCCCCTATAGAAATGATTAGGCTTTGATGTGATCTCTCTCCCCCCTTTGACATCAATTTCCAAGAAGGGTTCTTCTGGATTTTTGGTACAAATGGGTTTGGTCATTGAGTCACAAAGCAAATCAGCAAGTCGAATGTGATGCTGGTAGAGGACAAGAAGCATTGCGTGGAGCTGGAGCAAAAAGAATGCAGGAACAGGTGGCAAGCTGTCTTTCCTGTAGTGAAATCGCTAGCACCGAGTTGTGTGCTTCGGTGGCGTCGAAAGGATTCAGTTGGACCGAAGGAAACAAACCGGTGTGACCGAGTTCATCACAGTGAAAACACTTGTCACCTCAGCTCACTAGGCAGGTAAAATCTCACAAGGATTTGCAAGGAATTGGATGCAGGGAATGCAGAACAAAACAAGGAAAAGAAAATCTAGATGAAGAAAATAAACAAGGTAACACAAGAGAACTTCATCTAGAATTGGGCGGTGACAAAGTCACCTATGTTAGAGTATATTGACTGAGGAGTCAAGTAAGAACACTTGATCGTAGGTCATACTCATCGTTTAAGCTCAAAATGGGGTTACCATTTTTCGTTTAAGCATTTGATGTATTCACATCTTGTTGAGTTGCTTTGACCTATCACTTGAGATTAAGCTTCTCTAAGATGGAATGACATACCTTGGGTGGTGGTGTTGATCCTAGTCATGTAGTCGAACTTGTGTGAGTTGCTTGAGGTCAATGTAGTTCATCAAGAGTTGAGATCACCACTTGTAATTTGAGTTCATCTTCCTACATGGGTTAGTTTTTCAAGGAAGAGCACTTGTGTATCCAAAATGACAATCATGAAATTTGATACATATAATTTGTCAAAGGATATGTTGAAGGGTTTCGTGCTTCCTTGTCATCAACCACCGTATTGTAGAGACTTGGTGATGTAGAGATTGCTCAAGATGTGAGAGAGTTGCAATCTCATATATTTAGATTCATCCAAGTACCTACAAGGGTTAGATAACATGCAAGGGTGCAAATATATCCAAGACATATGAATATCATCATAAGAGAAATATCAAGGATTTGTCATAGATTCATGCCTTGCATGTATCCAAATGGAGTTTCTACTCCAAGTTTGAGCATCAATGATGTTCAATTCACCTCTCAAGTGGCAAAAGACTTTCTCATCAAGCGGTTTGGTCAATACATCCGCCAATTGCTTATCGGTATGAACATGCTTAAGATCAATGTCCCCTTTAGCAACATGATCTCGAATGAAATGATGACGAACTTCAATATGCTTAGTTCAAGAATGTTGCACGGGATTGCGAGCAATCTTAATAGCACTCTCATTGTCACAAAGCAATGGAACATGTTTCACATTGATCCCATAATCTTTAAGAGTTTGGGTCATCCAAAGGAATTGAGCACAACATGAAACGACGACAATGTATTCCGCTTCGGCGGTGGATAAGGATACTGAGTTTTGTTTCTTGGAAGACCAAGACACAAGAGATCTACCAAGAAATTGACAAGTACCCAAAGTGGACTTTCTATCAACCTTGTCTCTGGCATAGTCTGAGTCAGAATAGCCAACAAGATCAAAAGATGACCTCTTAGGATACCAAATGCCAAAATTTGGTGTATGTATTAAGTATCTCACTATCCTTTTCACAGCCTTAAGATGACATTCTTTGGGGGCCGCTTGATATCGTGCACACATGCACACACTTAGCATAATATCGGGATGAGAGGCACATAGATATAACAATGAACCGATCATAGAGCGATAAACTTTTTGATCAACTGGTTCACCGTCCTTAGTCAAGTCAAGATGTCCACTAGTAGGCATGGGAGTTTTCATACCTTTGCTTTCTTGCATGTTGAACTTCTTGAATAAGTCATTGGTGTACTTAGTTTGAGAGACAATGGTGCCTTCCTTAGTTTGCTTGATTTGCGTACCAAGAAAGAACTTGAGTTCACTCATCATAGACATCTCAAACTTCTCCGACATTAGCTTTCCAAACTTCTCACTAAAATGAGGGTTAGTTGAGCCAAATATGATATCATCAACATAAATTTGGCATACAAATAACTCACCATTAACCCTTTTAGTAAAAAGAGTAGAATCTATTTTTCCAATTTGAAAGCCTTTTTCAATAAGGAACTTGGTCAAGCATTTATACCACGCTCTAGGAGCTTGTTTAAGACCATAAAGGGCTTTGTGAAGTTTGTAAACATGATCAGGTTTCTTAGATTGACAAAGCCGGGAGGTTGTTTAACATAAACTTCCTCCTCATTTTCACCATTTAGAAAAACACTTTTAATGTCCATTTGGTATAAAGTGATATCATGGTGATTAGCATAGGCAAGTAAGATGCGGATGGACTCAAGTCTAGCAACGGGGGCGTATGTCTCACTATAGTCCATACCTTCAACTTGAGTGTAGCCTTGGGCGACTAGATGAGCTTTGTTGCGGACGACTTGACCGTCTTCATCTTGCTTGTTGCGAAACACCCATTTGGTACCGATGATGTTGTGGTTGTTGTCAGGCTTCTCGACCAATGTCCACACTTGATTTTTCTCAAAGTTGTGTAGCTCTTCATGCATGGCATTTATCCAATCCGGATCTTCCAATGCTTCTTCAACCTTCATAGGTTCAATGCTAGAGATGAATGAATAATGTTCACGAAAGTTAGCCAAACGAGTTTTAGAGCGAGTGATTCTCCTGGTTTGGATATCATTGTAGATTTGCTCGACGGGGTGGTCTTTAGCAACTCTTGCTCGAACTCGTGGAAGCTTTTGCTTGGGTAGGGGAGGAACATCTTCTTCAGCTTCTTCTTCTTCTTGGCCTTCTTCATTATTGATGTTGCCATTCTCTTGTCGTGGCGGAGAAGGAGGTTGATGAGGTTCATCTTGGTGTACGTCCTCGTTTTCTTTGTCTTGGTGTGTCCCACTCATGGATGCTTCCAAGTCAACTCTTGGTTCACCTTGTCGTGAGGTGGAAGTTTCCACTTGGACGGACGAGGTACTCTCCTTTACCTCCGTTGGACGAATTTTGCCGATAGACAAGTCTTGAATTGCTTCCGAAGGTCTTTGTATCCTACATCAATTGGCAATTGCTCTACTTGTGAGCCATTAGATTCATCCAACTTCACATCTACCGTTTCTTTAACCTTTCGGTAGACCCGGTAAGTGTGAGAGTTTGAGCCATAACCAAGTAGGAAACCTTCATGAGATTTAGGAGCAAATTTAGAATGACGATGCTTATCAAGAATCTAGCACTTTGAGCCAAATACTCAAAAGTATCCAACTTGGGGTTTGTTACCGGTGAGGAGCTCGTATGCCGTCTTGCCGAGTAGCTTGTGAAGATACAAGCGATTTGTTGCATGACAAGCTGTCTCAACCGCTTCTGCCCAAAAGTGTTTTGGAGTCTTGTACTCATCAAGCATCGTTCTATCCATCTCAATAAGATTTCGGTTATTCCTCTCGACAACTCCATTTTGTTGAGGCATGTACGTAGCCAAGAACTCATGTGAGATCCCTTCTTGTTCAAGAAAGGTATACACATTTGCGTTCTTGAACTCCGTTCCGTTGTCGCTGCAAACCTTCTTCATCCTCACTTAAACTTGATTTTGGGCCTTCCTAGCAAAGTTCTTGAAGATCTTTTGGACCTGCGATTTATCATCAAGAAAGAACACCCACGTAAATCTTGAAAAATCATCAACTATAACCAGACCAAATGAGTTACCACCAAGACTTTTATAGGCATTGGGACCAAAAAGATCCATATGAAGTAGCTCGAGCGGTCTTCTTGTGGTCATAATGTTCTTCACGGGGTGACTTCCTCCAACTTGTTTTCCTGCTTGACAAGCACTACAAAGTCTATCCTTGTCAAATATAACATCTTTTACTCCAAGGATATGATCACCTTTAATAAGCTTATCAAGATTTCGCATGCCCACATGACCTAGCCTTCTATGCCACAACCAGCCTTTAGAAGGTTTAGCAATTAAGCAAGTTCTAGGTTGAGCCTCTTTAGTGAAATCAACAATGTAAAGATCACCTCTACATATATCGGTAAAGACCATTTTATGGTTATCTATACGAAACACTTGGCAATCTACTTCAGTAAATAGGACATTGAAACCAAAGTCAGCAAGTCTAGATACGGAAAGTAAATTGTAACCAAGAGATTCAACGAGCATAACATTTTGTATGGAGCTATCATGTGAGATGGCCACCTTACCAAGGCCAACCACCTTACACTTTGAGTTATCACCGAAAGTGACATACTTTCGAGGGCCATTGTTTTCAGCAAGCTCATGAAACATATCTTTGTCTCTGGTCATATGATCAGTACATCCACTATCAAGGACCCATTCCTTTCCTCCAGCCATGTAGCCGGGAAGATTAGCCATAAGACCAAAGTGTCTCATCGCATCATCAAGATCATAGTGACTATCATCATCCTCATCATAGTATCCATGTTCAACATCGTCATGTGATGGATCAACTCCTAAAGAGGGTAATTCATTAGAAGCATGACTGTAACAATGTTCATCTCCATGGATTCTAATGACTTCGGAAATGATATTGCTAATAATTCCAACATCTCCTTTTGCACTCGTAAGATTAGTAAGCTCAAATAAGCAATCACTAAACTTGGGATCATTGGAACTCATCTTACTCAAGGCAATAGACTTATGAAGAATCTTATCTAGAATTTTCAAGGAATAATTTGGGAATCATTCCTCAAGAAATCTCCATATAGTGTAGGCACAATCAAGAGTAGGTAAGCTACCAATCAAATTTTGGGCAATCCTCTAATGATAAGATTGATAGTTCTAAGATTGCGAATCATGTCAAGGTCCTCATCGGGTGTGGGATGCAAAGGGTCAACAATGCGAGCACAAGGAGTAGTAATGTACTTGGTCAAATGACATTCATTGAAGATCTCAAGCATCTCATTTTTTCACTCATGGAAATACTCTTCATCAAGAATAGGCACTCTACGTCTAAGACTCCCCAACGTAGACTCATCCATCTTCCTCCAAAGGTGTTTAAACCAAAAAAATGGAAACCAATGCTCTGATACCAATTGTAGGATCGAGAAGAGGTGTCTAGAGGGGGGTGAATAGACTCTTAGGAAGAAAAGTTGCATTTTTTAATTTCTTTAAGTTGAAGTGGAGTTTTGGCACAAGTTTGAACATTCACAATACATATCAAGCAAGCATGTCAAGAGTATATGAGCAGCCGAAAGTAAATCATGCAAGTTGCAAGAATGTAACGGGATGGGATTAGAGTGTGCAAACGCAAATGGAGATACAGAGATTTTAGGCGTGGTTCCGGTAGGTGGTGCTATCGTACATCCACGTTGATGGAGACTTCAACCCACGAAGGGTAACGGTTGCGCGAGTCCACAGAGGGCTCCACCCACGAAGGGTCCACGAAGAAACAACCTTGTCTATCCCACCATGGCCGTAGCCCACGAAGGACTTGCCTCACTAGGGTAGATCTTCACGAAGTAGGCGACCTCCTTGCCCGTACAAACTCCTTGGTTCAACTCCATAATCTTGACGGAGGCTCCCAAGTGACACCTAGCCAATCTAGGAGACACCACTCTCCAAGAGGTAACAAATGGTGTGTTGGTGATGAACTCCTTGCTCTTGTGCTTCAAATGATAGTCTCCCCAACACTCAGCTCTCTCTCATAGGATTGGATTTGGTAGAAAGATGATTTGAGTGGAAAGCAACTTGGGGAAGGCTAGAGATCAAGATTTATGTTGTTGGAATGGAATCGCTTGACCTCAACACAAGTGTAGGTGGTTCTCTCTCAGAAAATGTATGTTGGAAGTGTAGGCATGTTCTGATGGCTCTCTCTTTTTAATGAAGAGTGGGTGGAGGGGTATATATAACCCCCACACAAAATCTAACCATTACACACAAATCACCAAACTCGGTGGGACCAAATCATACAACTCGGTCAGACCGATTTAGTTCATAATGTGACCGTTAGGGTTTTCGGTGGGACCGACTTAATAAACTTGGTGGGACCGATGTGCTAGGGTTAGGGTAAAGCCTCACCTCGGTTGGACCGATTACACAAACTCGGCGGACCCGATTTTGGTAATAAGCCAAACAGAGAGTTGGCCAGGCAAACTCGATGGAGCCGATTACATATTTTGCTGAGACCGAAATTGATGTAATAGGCAATAGAGAGTTTGCAAGCCCATTTCGGTGAGACCGAGATCCCATCGGTGAGAACGAATTGACTAGGGTTTCTGGCAGTGGCTTATGTCAAGTGAACTCGGTGGTGTCGAATAGATAAAATTGGTGGGGCCGAGTTTGACTTTTGGTTTGGGACATATTTGGATGTGAGAAAGTAGTTGAGGGTTGTGGAGCATATCACTAAGCAGTTTGAGCAAGCAAGCCATTAAGCAACACCTCACCCCCTCTTAATAGTATTGGCTTTCCTATGGACTCAATGTGATCTTGGATCACTAAAATGAAAAATGTAGAGTCTTGTGCTTTGAGCTTGAGCCAATCCTTTGTCCTCAGCATCTTGAAGGGGTTCCACAACCTCTAGTCCATGCCACTCCATTGTTGGACTTATCTGAAATATGCTAGATAAAAATATTAGTCCAACAAGAGATATGTTGACATTAATTACCAAAATCACCCGGGGAGCACTCGTGCTTTCAATAAGTCTGAAACATTTGAAAATTTCAAAGAATTTCAGAGTGAAGTGGAAAATCATTATAACAAGAAAAATAAAGTTTCTACGATCTGATCATGGAGGAGAATATTTGAGTTACGAGCTTGGTCTTCATTTGAAACAATGCGAAATAGTTTCACAACTCATGCCACCTAGTACACCACAGCATAATGGTGTGTCCGAACATCGTAACCGCACTTTATTAGATATGGTGCGATCTATGATGTCTCTTACTGATTTACTGCTATTGTTTTGGGGTTATGCTTTAGAGACAGCTGCATTCACGTTAAATAGGGCACCATCGAAATCCGTTGAGACGACACCTTATGAACTGTGGTTTGGCAAGAAACCCAAGTTGTCATTTCTTAAAGTTTGGGGATGCAATCCTTATGTGAAAAATCTTCAACCTAATAAGCTCGAACCCAAATCGGAGAAATGTGTCTTCATAGGATACCCAAAGGAGACTGTTGGGTACACCTTCTATCACATATCCGAAGGCAAGATATTCATTGCTAAGAATGGATCCTTTCTAGAGAAGGAGTTTCTCTCGAAAGAAGTGAGTGGGAGGAAAGTAGAACTTGACGAGGTAATTGTACCTACTCCCTTATTGGAAAGTAGTTCATCAAAGAAATTTGTTTTAGTGATTCCTAAACCAGTAAGTGAGGAAGCTAATGATGATGATCATGAAACTTCTGATCAAGTTACTATCGAACCTCGTAGGTCTACAAGAGTAAGATCCGCACTAGAGTGGTACGGTAATCCTGTTTTGGAGGTCATGTTACTTGACCATGACGAACCTATGAACTACGAGGAAGCAATGATGAGCCCAGATTCCGCAAAATGGCTTGAGGCCATGAAATCTGAGATGGGATCCATGTATGAGAACAAAGTGTGGACTTTGGTTGACTTGCCCGATGATCGGCAAGCCATAGAGAATAAATGGATCTTCAAGAATAAGACTGACGCTGATGGTAATGGTACTGTCTACAAAGCTCGACTTATTGCAAAAGGTTTTCGACAAGTTCAAGGAGTTGACTACGGTGATACCTTCTCACCCGTAGCGATGGTTAAGTCCGTATGAATCATGTTAGCAATTGCTGCATTTTATGATTATTAAATTTGGCAAATGGATCTCAAAACTGCATTCCTTAATGGATATCTTAAAGAAGAGTTGTATATGATGCAACCAAAAGGTTTTGTCGATCCAAAAGGTGCTAACAAACTGTGCAAGCTCCAGTGATCCATTTATGGACTCGTGCAAGCCTCTCATAGTTGGAATATACGCTTTGATAGTGTGATCAAAGCATATGGTTTTATACAGACTTTTGGAGCAACTTGTATTTACAATAAAGTGAGTGGGAGCTCTGTAGCATTTATGATATTATATGCAGATGACATATTGTTTATCGGAAATGATACTGAATTTCTGATAGCATAAAAGGATACTTGAATAAGAATTTTTCAATGAAAGACCTCGGTGAAGCTGCTTATATATTGGGCATCAAGCTCTATAGAGATAGATCAAGACGGTTAATTGGACTTTCACAAAGCACATACCTTGATAAAGTTTTGAAGAAGTTCAAAATGGATCAAGCAAAGAAAGGGTTCTTGCTTGTGTTACAAGGTGTGAAGTTGAGTCACACTCAATGCCCGACCATTGCAGAAGATAGAGAGAAAATGAAAGTCATTACCTATGCTTCAGCCATATGTTTTATCATGTATGCAATGTTGTGTACCAGACCTGATGTGTGCCTTACTATTAGTTTAGCAGGGAGGTACCAAAGTAGTCCAGGAGTGGATCACTGGACAGCGGTCAAGAACATCCTGAAATACCTGAAAAGGACTAAGGATATGTTTCTCGTTTATGGAGGTGACAAAGAGCTCATCGTAAACGATTACATCGATACAAGCTTGGACACTGATCCGGATGACTCTAAGTCACAATCCGGATACATATTTTTATTGAATGGTGGAGCTATCAGTAGGTGCAGTTCCAAGCAGAGCGTCGTGGCAGGGTCTACGTGTGAAGCGGAGTACATAGCTGCTTCAGAAGAAGCAAATGAAGGAGTCTGGATGAAGGAGTTCATATCTTATCTAGGTGTCATACCTAGTGCATCGGGTCCAATGAAAATCTTTTGTGACAATACTAGTGCAATTGCCTTGGCAAAGGAATCCATATTTCACAAGAGAACCAAGCACATCAAGAGATGCTTCAATTCCATCCGCGATCAAGTCAAGGAGGGAGACATAGAGATTTGCAAGATACATACGGATCTGAATGTTGCAGACCCATTGACTAAGCCTCTCTCACGGGCAAAACATGAGCAGCACCAGGACTCCATGGGTGTTAGAATCATTACTATGTAATCTAGATTATTAACTCTAGTGCAAGTGGGAGACTGAAGGAAATATGCCCTAGAGGCAATAATAAAGTTGTTATTTATATTTCCATATATCATGATAAATGTTTATTATTCATGCTAGAATTGTATTAACTGGAAACTTAGTACATGTGTGAATACATAGACAAAATGAGTGTCACTAGTATGCCTCTACTTGACTAGCTCGTTAATCAAAGATGGTTAAATTTACTAGCCATGGACAAGAGTTTTCATTTCATGAACGAGATCACATCATAAGAGAATGATGTGATTGACTTGACCCATCCGTTAGGTTAGCACTTTGATCGTTTAGTTTACTGCTATTGCTTTCTCCATAACTTATACATGTTCCTATGACTATGAGATTATGCAACTCCCGAATACCGGAGGAACAGTTAGTGTGCTATGAAATGTCATAACGTAACTGGGTGATTGTCGGTGTCAAAACCGGCGGATCTCGGGTAGGGGGTCCCGAACTATGCGTCTAAGGCTGATGGTAACAGGAGGCAGGGGACACGATGTTTTACCCAGGTTCGGTCCCTCTTGATGAAGGTAAAACCCTACTTCCTGCTTGATTATTCTTGACAATACGAGTAGTACAAGAGTTGATCTACCACGAGATCGTAGAGGCTAAACCCTAGAAGCTAGCCTATGGTATGATTGTATGTTGTCCTACAGACTAAAACCCTCCGGTTTATATAGACACCGGAGGGGGCTAGGGTTACACAAGGTCGGTTACAAAGGAGGGGATATACATATCCGTATTGCCTAGCTTGCCTTCCACGCCAAGTAGAGTCCCATCCGGACACGGGACGAAGTCTTCAATCTTGTTTCTTCATAGTCCAACAGTCCGTCCAAAGGATATAGTCTGGCTGTCCGGAGACCCCCTAATCCAGGACTCCCTCAGTAGCCCCTGAACTAGGCTTCAATGATGATGAGTCCGGCGCGTAGTGTTGTCTTCAGCATTGCAAGGCGTGTTCCTCCTCTGAACACACCATGGAAGAATTTGAATACAAGGATAGTGTCCGACCCTGCAAAATAAGTTCCACATACCACTGTAGAGAGAATAATATTTCCACAAATCTAATCTGCTGACATGTTTTGGCAGCATGACATCACGTCACGGCCCGGTAATTATTCAAACCATTTTTCTTTAACCAGCCCCGCACATAACACGAGGCGGTTTCTTTGACACGTCTTGTCAAAGTAGAGATTGTGTTCCCCTTATTACTGGATTCTCATCAATACGGACGCGGGTAACCCAACCGTGCCATCAATTACGGTGCTTGGAGGATAAGCGAGTTTTACCAGGCTAGTGGGGGCGCATAGTTTAATCCGCGCTTATATAGGGATAAGATCTCACCTTTTTTCTTCCCACGCCTTCTTCCTCCTTGCTCATGCATTCTCGCGCACTCGAGCTCCAACACCCAAGTCCGCATCCTCCTCCTCAACTCTCTCCAAAACATGCCCGAAGCGGGAGGAAAGTGGATGGCCTCCTCCGTCATGGAGGGGCACATCAAAAAGTTGCGTGGAGCCAGATATTTAGCCGCAGACATCACGCACCGGCTGCCAGTCGTGGGGCAGGTCATCCCTACCCCAGAACCTTACGAGAGGGTGGTCTTCCTCCCTCACTTTGTCCGCGGACTGGGGTTTCCCCTCCATCCATTTGTTTGCAGCCTCATGTTCTATTATGGGCTGGACTTTCATGATCTGGCCCCAAATTTCATCCTCAACATCTCGGCGTTCATCGTCGTGTGCGAGGCTTTCCTCCGCATCCGGCCCCACTTCGGGCTGTGGCTGAAGATCTTCAATATCAAGCCGAAGATTGTGGGCAGCCAACAAGCGGAATGCGGCGGAGCCATGGTGGGCAAAATGCCCAGCATCGCATGGCTCCAGGGCTCCTTTGTGGAGACCGTAAAGGGGTGGCAATCGGGGTGGTTCTACATCACCGAGCCGCGTGACACCAACTGGGTGGCGCCCCCCGAGTTTCGATCCGGAATCCCCACACGGCTCACTTCCTGGAAGGAGAAGGGCCTGTCCTGGGGTTCATCGGTGGAGCTGGACGGACTCCAGAAGTGTATCCGGAATATGACAAGCAAGAAGCTCAAGCTTGTCAACATAGTCCAGGTCATGCTCTTCCGCCGGATCCTCCCATGTTAACAACGGGATTTTAACTTATGGGAGTTCGACCTGGCCCGGCACCAGACTCTAAGTGAGCTCTTCGACATGACGCATAAAGACGTCTGGAGGGTGCTGTTCAAGGGCGCCGAGGTCCCTACCTCTCTCAACGAGGACCGCGGGCTAAGCGCGAAGCGCCCTGCGAATCCGGTAAGTTCTGTACATTCGGTAGGATATTTATTTCCCATAGTTTAACCATGTGCGGGGTCTGAGTTCCCATGCCTTTGACAGGACTGGGTGGAGGCATCGGAGCAGATTAACTATCCGACCCCCCTGCAAGAAGACACCGCGGACGCTCTCCTGGCGGAGATGCCGACTCCGGCTCCTTATAAGGTGCCGGAGAAGACCAAGAAGAAGGCCAAGGGACCCGAAAGAGTTCCCAGTGCCAGGTGGTATCGGACTCATCATCCGATAACTTCGCGACGCACTCCTCCCATGACAATGAGGAGGAGGAAGATGAAGATGCTCCCCCTCCAGCCATGGGAGACAAGAAAATGAAGGCCTCCCCAGCCGGGGAGGCCGAAGGGTCCAAGAAGGGAAGGACTCTCCTTCCGGACTGCTCCACCACCGCCGCCGACGATGAAGAAAAGTGGCTACTCAGGGCCAAGCCCCTGGCGAAGTCGTAAGTATTCGGATACCAGAGTAACTCATAGCATACCGTTGTTGCACTGCTTCTCCTAACGCCGAATATGATTATGCAGACTGCCCCAAACCCGTATCAACGTATCCTCGTCGGACGGCTCCTTGGATTCGTCAGATATGGATAGCGATCCACTTCCGACTGCCTCCTCCCCTTGCCCTACGGACAATGCCGAGGTATTGTCTCAAGGGGCACCAAGCCGGGGAGAGATAGTCCCGGAGGCGCCTCAAGGTGACCTTCCAGACTCCAGGAGCAAAGGGAGCAAGGCTCCCGGGGGCTCTTCGGCACTCAGCCGGACACCGCGCCGGAACCTCCAGTGGTTCCGGACTCGGGCAGGCGGTCCCCTTCCAAAAGGGGTAAGACGCCCGTGCCGGTGACCTCTGTCCATCCAGAGGCACCGGACAATCTGCTGGGAGCGCTTCGCGGCGCTTCCATCAACGACGAGCACCGCACTATTATGAGTGCGGTGATCAAGGAGGTTCAGTCCGCCAAGACGGACTGACTGAAGCCTGTGCCATCCTTCTAACAGGCTTTGAGGTAAGTATTTAAAATATAGGAAAAATATTACTGCATAGACAGTAGCCCCTGATGCTCTGTTTGGTGTTCACAAAGAAAAGCCGAATAGAGGATCAAATAATATCCGCAGGAGTCTAATATAAGTATGTCTATATGCGTATGTAGGCTTCGCTGCTGGCCTCTGCCGCACTGACTGCGGAGGTTGCCGCACTGAAGCAGGACCTCGAAGGGTCCGAGAAGGAGCTCGGCCTCGCCAAGAGGCAGCTCGAGGAGAACAAAGGTAATTAATACCTTGTCTATATACACACACACACACACACACATATATATATATATATATATATATATATAAAGACGCGATTGCAAAATGACAGGATCATCATGAATTTGCCAGGGGCCACGACCGAGGTGGCGACTCTAAAGCAAGCGCTGTCCGAGGCCGAAGATAAAGCAGCCAAGGAGCGCACCGAGCGGGAAAAGCAAGAGGCACGAGTGGGCGAGGTGCAGCAAGAGCTCCAAGCTCTCATGACGAGGCACGAGGCGTTGGAGCTTGACTCGAAGACGCGATAGTCCGAGCTTGCCGCGGCCCTCGAGAGCGCAAAGAATGCCAAGGCTGAAGCCCAAAAAGCCCTCCAGGAGATTGAGGTGATGAGGAAGATAGCGGCGGGTAAGGCATTCAATATGCAAAGCAAGCATGTGCAAGCAAATTACTTGTTACTTACCCGAGTCCGGAGCTCTGCAGGAGCATTCGCAGATTTGCCCCGCAGCGTGTCGGATGCCGCCAAGTTTTACCAGGCCGAGGAGGGAGGCTCGATGGAGAAGCTGTTCTGGTCTCAGTATACTGGGACCGAACACCTGATGTCTATGAGCGACCAGCTGAAGCAACTGGTCGAGCTGGACAAGGCGTCCGAACAGGCCATGAAGGGCTATATAGTTCGGATGTGGCCTAGCGACGCCCCTCCCAACAGCTACTTCGGCTTGGTGAGGCAACTTGTGGATGCCTGCCTGAAAGCACAAGTGCTCCCTAGGTGGTTTTGGTAATTGATGACAACATATCTCTTGTTGGACTAATGTTTCTATCTAGCATGTTTCAGATAAGTTCAACAATGGAGTGGCATGGACTAAAAGTTGTGGGAACTCCTTCAAGATGCTAAGGACAAAGGATTGGCTAAAGCTTCAAGCTCAAGACTTCTCATTTTACATTTTAGTGATCCAAGATCACATTGAGTCCATAGAAAAAGCCAATACTATCAAGGAGGGATGAGGTGTTGCTTAATGAGCCTCTTGCTTCATGTGCTTAGTGATATGCTCCAAAACCCTCAACTACTTTCCCATATCCACATATGACCTAAACCCTAAGCCAAACTCAGTCCTACCGATAGGGATCTCGGTCTCACCGAGATGGGGTTGCAAACTCTCTGTTTCCCTTTCGTAACTTTTCGGTCTCACCGAAAGAGCGAATCGGTCCCACCGAGATTGCAATGTAAATTCAGTGTTTCCCCTTTGTAACTTTTCGGTCTCACCGAAAGAGCAAATCGGTCCCACCGAGTTTACCTGACCAACTCTCTGGTTAGCTAATTACCAAATTTGGTCTCACCGAGTTTGTGTAATCGGTCTCACCGAGATTACGTTATGCCCAAACCCTAACCATATCGGTCCTACCGAGTTGCATGTCAGTCCCACCGAAAATCTCTAACGGTCACTAGGTTTACCTTTTCGGTCCGACCGAGTTTGTTGATTCGGTCCCACCGAGATTGGAAAACTGTGTGTAACGATTGGATTTTGTGTGGAGGCTATATATACCCCTCCACCTCCTCTTCATTCATGGAGAGAGCCATCAGAACACATACACCATTCCAACTCATATGTTCTGAGAGAGAACCACCTACTCATGTGTTAAGACCAAGACATTCCATTCCTACCATATGAATCTTGATCTCTAGCCTTCCCAAGTTGCTTTCCACTCAAATCTTCTTTCCACCAAATCCAAATCCTATGAGAGAGAGTTGAGTGTTGGGGAGACTATCATTTGAAGCACAAGAGCAAGGAGTTCATTACCTACACACCATTTGTTACTTCTTGGAGAGTGGTGTCTCCTAGATTGGCTAGGTGTCACTTGGGAGCCTCCGACAAGATTGTGGAGTTGAACCAAGGAGTTTGTAAGGGCAAGGAGATCGCCTACTTCGTGAAGATCTACCGCTAGTGAGGCAAGTCCTGTGTGGGCGATGGACATGGTGGGATAGACAAGGTTGCTTCTTCGTGGACCCTTTGTGGGTGGTTGCTTCTTCGTGGACCCTTCGTGGGTGGAGCCCTGTGTGGACTCGCGCAACCGTTACCCTTGGCTGGAGCCCTGTGTGGACTCGCGCAACCGTTACCCTTCGTGGGTTGAAGTCTCCATCAAGGTGGATGTAGGATAACACCACCTATCCGATCCACGGGAAAAACATCCGCGTCTCCAATTGCGTTTGAATTCTCCAAACCCTTCCCTTTACATTCTTGCAAGTTGCATGCTTTACATTCCGCTGCTCATATACTCTTTGCATGATTGCTTGATATGTATTGTGTATGTTGAAATTGTGCCTAAAACTCCACTCAAACCAAAAGGCCTAAAAATTGCAACTTTAGCACGAAGTGTCTAATCACCCCCCTCTAGACACATCTACTTCTGGGTCCTACAAGTGGTATCAGAGCTTTGTTCTCCATTGCCTTTGTTTAATCACCATTGGAGGAAGATGGATGTGTCTACATTAGGGAGTCTTAGACATAGAGTGCCTATTCTTGATGGAGAGTATTTCCATGAGTGGAAAAATGAGATGCTTGTAATCTTCAATCAATATCATTTGAACAAGTATATTGCTAGCCCTTGTGCACCTCATATTGATCCTTTGCATCCTACCCTAGATGAAGATATTGACATGATTCGCAATCTTAGAACTATTGAGCTCATCATTAGAGGATTGCCCAAAAATTTGATTGCTAGTTTGCCTACTCACAATTGTGCCTATACCATATGGAAATTTCTTGAGGAACGATTTCCCGATTATTCCTTGAAAACTTTGGATGAAATTCTCCATAAATCTATTGCCTTGAGTAAGATGAACTCTAGTGATCCTAGTTTTGGTAAATGTCTTTTTGAACTTACCAATCTTAAGCATGCTAAAGGAGATGTTGGAATCATTAATGATATCATATTCAAAGCTATAAGAATTCATAAAAGTAACCATTTGATGGTCGTTTATCTAATGAATTACCCTCTCTAGGAAATGATGAGTCACAAGATCATGATGAACATGAATATTATGATGATGATGACAGTGACTTCGATCTTGATGAAGCAATGAGACATTTTGGTCTTATGGCAAATCTTCGGGGATATGAATTAGGAGGAAAGGAATGGGTTCTTGATAGTGGATGTACTGATCATATGACCGGAGATGAAGAGATGTTTCGTGAGCTTCCTGAAAATGACGGCCCTCGAAAATATGTCACCTTTGGTGATAATTCAAAGGGTAAAGTGGTTGGCCTTAGTAAGGTGGCCATCTCACATGATAGTTCCATTCAAAATGTCATGCTCGTTGAATCTCTGGGCTACAACTTACTTTCAGTATCTAGACTTGCTGATTTCGGTTTGAATGTCCTATTTACTGAGGTAGATTGCCAAGTATTTCGTCGAGACAATCATAAAATGGTCTTTACGGGTATGCGTAGAGGATATCTTTACATTGTCGATTTCTCTAAAAAGGCACAACCTAAAACTTGCTTTGTTGCTAAATCCTCAAAAGGTTGGTTGTGGCATAGACGACTAGGTCACGTTGGCATGAGAAACCTTGACAAGCTTATTAAAGGAAATCATATCCTTGGAGTTAACGATGTCATATTTGATAAGGATAGACTTTGCAGTGCTTGTCAAGCAGGTAAACAGGTTGGAGGAAGACATCCCGTGAAGAACATCATGACCACAAGGAGGCCACTCGAGCTACTTCACATGGATCTTTTTGGTCCCAACGTCTACAAGAGTCTCGGTGGAAATTCTTTTGGTCTAGTTATACTTGATGACTTTTCAAGATTTACGTGGGTGTTCTTTCTTAATGACAAGTCGCAGGTCCAGAAGATCTTCAGAAACTTCGCTAGGAAGGCCCATAATCAGTTTGATGTGAAGATCAAGAAGGTTCGGAGTGACAATGGAACGGAGTTCAAGAACGCAAATGTGGACACCTTTCTTGACGAAGAAGGGATTTCACACGAGTTCTTGGCTACGTACAGACCTCAACAAAATGGAGTTGTTGAGAGGAAGAACCGTACGCTCATCGAAATGGCAAGAACGATGCTTGATGAATACAAGATGCCAAAGCACTTGTGGGCAGAAGCGGTTGAGACAGCTTGTGACGCAACAAATCGCTTATATCTTCACAAGCTACTCGGCAAGACGGCATACAAGCTCCTCACCGGTAACAAGCCTCAAGTTGGATACTTTCAAGTATTCGGCTCAAAGTGCTACATTCTTGATAAGCATCGTCGTTCAAAGTTTGCTCCTAAATCTCATGAAGGTTTTCTACTTGGTTATGGCTCAAACTCTCACACTTCCGTGTCTACAACAATTTCACCCGAAAGGTTGAAGAGACGGTAGATGTGAAGTTTGATGAATCTAATGGCTCGCAAGTAGAGCAATTGCCAATTGATGTAGGAGACAAAGACCCTTCAGAAGCAATCCAAGACTTGTCCATTGGCAAAATTCGTCCAACGGAGGTGAAGGAGAGTACTTCATCCGTCCAAGTGGAAGCTTCTACTTCACGACAAGGTGAACCAAGAATTGACACGGAAGCATCCACAAGTGGGACACACCAAGATGAAGAAAACGAGGAAATACATCAAGACGAACATCAACAACCTCCTTCTCCACCACGACAAGAGAACGACAACGTCAACAATGAAGAAGACCAAGAAGAAGAACAAGATGAAGAAGATGTTCAACAAAGACCCAAGCAAAATCTCTCACGAGTTCGAGCAAGAATTGCCAAAGATCATCCCGTCGAGCAAATCCTCAATGATATACAAACCGGGAGAATCACTCGCTCAAAAACTCGTTTAGCTAACTTTTGTGAAAACTATTCATTCATCTCTAGCATTGAACCTATGAAGGTTGAAGAAGCATTGGAAGATCCGGATTGGATAAATGCTATGCATGAAGAGCTACATAATTTTGAGAGAAACCAAGTTTGGACATTGGTTGAGAAGCCCGACAACAACCACAACATCATTGGTACCAAATGGGTGTTTCGCAACAAGCAAGATGAAGATGGACAAGTGGATCGCAACAAAGCACGTCTCGTCGCCCAAGGATACACACAAGTCAAAGGTATGGACTATGGTGAGACATATCCTCCCGTTGCTAGACTTGAGTCCATTCGCATCTTACTTGCCTATGCTAATCACCATAATATCACCTTGTACCAAATGGACATCAAAAGTGCTTTTCTAAATGGTGAAATAGAGGAGGAAGTTTATGTCAAACAACATCCCGGCTTTATCAACCAAATCATGTTTACAAACTTCACAAAGCTCTTTATGGTCTTAAACAAGCTCGTAGAGCATGGTATAAATGCTTGACCAAGTTCCTTACTACAAGTGGTTTTGAAATTGGTAAAATTGATTCTACTCTTTTTACTAAAAGGGTTAATGGAGAACTATTTGTATGCCAAATTTATGTTGATGATATCATATTTGGTTCAACTAACCCTCTCTTTAGTGAAAAGTTTGGAAAGCTAATGTCAGAGAAGTTTGAGATGTCTATGATGAGTGAACTCAAATTCTTTCTCGGTTTGCAAATCAAGCAAACTAAGGAAGGTACATTTGTCTCTCAAACAAAGTACACCAAGGACTTATTCAAGAAGTTCAATATGCAAGAATGCAAAGGTATGTCTACACCCATGCCTACTAGTGGACATAATGATTTAACCAAAGATGGTGAACCGGTTGATCAAAAGGTTTATCGCTCTATGATTGGTTCATTGTTATACCTATGTGCTTCACGTCCCGATATTATGCTAAGTGTGTGCATGTGTGCACGATATCAAGCTGCTCCTAAAGAATGTCATCTTAAGGCTGTGAAAAGGATAGTGAGATATTTAATCCATACACCAAATTTTGGCATTTGGTATCCTAAGAGGTCTTCTTTTGATCTTGTTGGCTATTCCGACTCGGATTATGCTGGAGACAAGGTTGATAGAAAGTCCACTTCGTGTACTTGTCAATTTCTTGGTAGATCTCTTGTGTCTTGGTCTTCCAAGAAACAAAACTCGGTATCCTTATCCACCGCCGAAGCAGAATACATTGCCGCTGGTTCATGTTGTGCTCAATTACTTTGGATGACCCAAACTCTTAAAGATTATGGGATTTATGTGAAACATGTTCCACTACTTTGTGACAATGAAAGTGCTATCAAAATTGGTCATAATCCTGTACAACATTCTCGAACTAAGCATATTGAAGTTCGTCATCATTTCATTCGAGATCATGTTGCTAAGGGTGACATTAACCTTAAGCACGTTCGCACCAATAAGCAATTAGCGGATATATTTACTAAACCACTTGATGAGAAAGTGTTTTGCAGGTTGAGAGGAGAATTGAACATCATTGATGCTTCGAACTTGGAGTAGAAACTCCATTGGACACATGCAAGACATGAGCTTATGACTAATCCATGATATATCTCTTATGATAACTATCTTATGTCTTGGATATATTTGCACCTTGCATGTTGTCTAACCCATGTAGGTGCTTGGTTGAATCTAATTCCATGAGATTGCGACTCACTCACATCTTGAGCAATCTCTACATCACCAAGACTCTACACAATGGTGGTTGAAGACAAGGAAGCACAAAACCATTCAAACATATACTTTGACAAATTCTATGTTGAGCTTCATGATTGTCATTTTTGGATACACAAGTGCTCTTTCTTGCAAAGAACTAACCCATGTAGGTAGATGAACTCAAACTCCAAGTGGTGCTTCCAACTCTTGATGAGCTACATCAACCTTGAGCACCCACACAAGTTCAACTACATGAGCAAGAACCACACCACCACCCAAGGTATGTTATTCCATCTTAGAGAAGCTTTACTCCAAGACATCAGTCAAAGCAACTCAACAAGATGTGAATACATGTAACCCATTTTGAGCTTAAACGATGAGTATGGCCTATGATCAAGTGTTCTCACTTGACTCCTAAGTCAATATTGTAACGCCCCAGATGTAACTTTCCCCATTTGTACTCCAACTCTTGCCGTCTCCGGCGCTAAGTTATATTTATTTCTCGGGTTTGGGTCTTTGTCTCCGTGTGTTGTTTTTCTTTTTCGTGCATCTCTTATCATGTCATCTCGTGCATTGCATTTGCATACATGTTCATCTCATGCATTCGAGCATTTTCCCCGTTGTCCGTTTTGCATTCCGGCGCTTCGTTCTCCTCCGGTGGTCATTTCTAGTCTTCTTTCGTGTGTGGGGTTTAAACATTTCCGGATTGGACCGAGACTTGCCAAGCGGCCTTGGTTTACTACCGGTAGACCGCCTGTCAAGTTTCGGGTCATTTGGACTTCGTTTGATACTCCAACGGTTAACCGAGGGACCGAAAAGGCCTCGTGTGTGTTGCAGCCCAACACCCCCCAAATTTGGACCAAAACCCACCAAACTCTACTCCATGTCCTAGAGCGTTCGATCACGATCGTGTGGGCGAAAACCGCACCTCATTTGGACTCTCCTAGCTCCACTTATGCCTATTTATACCCCCTCCATTCGGATCTCTTCTTCCCCCGTCCGAAACCCTAGTTAAAAAAAAAACAGATCCATCTTCCCCGCGCCGGGCCGGACGTGTCCGCCTGCGCCGGACGTGTCCGCCCACGCCGGACGTTGTCCGCCCCGCCGCCGCACCCACTCACGCGCCGCCACGTGGGCCGCGCCCACATCGCCGCCGCTGGGCCCGCCAGGCCCACGGGGAGCCCCCGCGAGCCCATCTCGCATCGCCGCCGCCGCCTGTCTTCCTCCCTCTCCGGCGCCGTCCGCGGCCACCTTCGCCGGCCGGCGGCCGCCGCACCTTGCCGGCGCGCGAGCCGCGCCCCGCCGCCCTTCGCGTCGGGCGCCCGCGGCCACGGCGACCCCGGTCGCGCCGCCCCTCGCCGTCTCGTCGCCGGCCACCGCCTCCTCCACGCCCGGACCCCTCTCCGGCGACCTCCTGGAGCCCGGCGTCCCTTTCCTCTCCGGCGAACAGTGAACTCCGGCGCCACCTCGGGATCCGTGCCGCCAGATCCAGATCCAGTTTTGGATTCGGTTGACTTCTCTCCCCCGAAACCCTAATTTTTCGTGCTATCTTTGACTGCTTGTATCTTCGCAACTGTAGCTTCGTTTTGGGCATATGATATATCAAAATCTTCGTCTCGACATGTACATCATTTCCTTCCATTGCATCATTTGCATTTGAGGTCATCTTGATACCCAAAATGCTGTTAGAAGGAGGCTTCATGAGTTAAATTGCAGATCCGTTAGTTCATCATGCACTTTTGTCATTTTTGCCATGTTTAATTCGTGCATGATATGCCTGTGCCCCTTTGGGATGAATTGTTAAGCATTTTGTCTTCTTTCCAGAGGTGCCACCCATGCATTTTTAGGATGTGTGTGTTGTCTTGTGCAAGCTTGCGAAGAGAGGTACCTGAGATTGCAGATTTCAGGGACTTAGTGATTTTCACTAAGTCTGGGATATTTTAGTTCATGATGCTATATGTCCAGCTTGTTTCCTAGTGATCCGTGCCTCTTTTGAGGATGATCATTAAGGGAGTTTTGATATTTATGTTATGATCTTTCATCCATGTCTTTGTTTGCATATGTGGAGTGCTCTAGGTTGACTCAATCGAGCTCAACTTTTGCTTCGTTGTTAATCTTGGCAGATCGTCAACTTGTTTGCGATTTTGCCGATGCTACCGTTAGTGTTCCATGCATGCTATGCCTTTGTTCTTGCCATGTGTAGCTAGCACATTGTGCCTTCTTGCTGGTTATATGCTTTCCTTGCCATGACTTGCACCGTAGTGAGTGCATCGAGCTCGTTTACATGCTTGTGTTCGAGCGATGTTCGTGAGCTCGGTAGAGGATTTTGTGAACCCTTTTGGCCCCAGGTCACTTTGGGTGTTTTGTTAAGCTTGTTGAGTAGCTCCATGCCATGTTCTTACTTGTCATGTTCAGGTTTTCTATCATGTTGTTTTGCTGCTCCGAAGAGAGCATCGTGATCTGAAATTTCAGACTAGCGTTAATTTCACTAAGTCTGAAATCTGTTTTGCATTTGCGTTTTAGCCATGCTTGTTTGAACCTCTTAATGGATGAATTTGCCTATGGCTCAGTGCTAGTGTTTTGTCAACCATCTTGTGTAAATCACTGCCATGTATTTTTTTTTCATGTTTGGTGGCTGTAGCATGTTCATTTCGTTGCATTTAGATGCCTACTTGCTGCAAATCGCAGACCGGTGTCGTATCTTAAAACGCTCGCCATTTCCAAACCGTAACTCCGATTTCAATGATCTTTATATCGTTTTCAAGCGATTTCATCCCCTCTATCCAGTGGTACACTTGGTTTTCCAAGTTGATACCAGGTTCATGCATTTCCTGTCATATCTTGCATTTTGCATCCCGCATCGCATCCCGCATAGCATATCGTCATTTCATCATATTGCTTGGTCTTGCCCGTGGTTGATTGTATCCTTGTTGCTTGTTTGTCTTGTTGGGTAGAGCCGGGAGACGAGTTTGCTACCGAGGAGCCCGTTGAGTTTGCTTGTGAGGATCCAGTCAACTTTGACAACTGTGCATGCAAGATGATCATACCCTCGAAATCACTACTATCTTTGCTATGCTAGTTTGCTCGCTCTTTTGCTTTGCCACTGCTACGATGCCTACCTTTTGCTTGTCAGCCTCCCAATTGCCATGTTAAACCTCTAACCCACCATTGTCCTAGCAAACCATTGATTGGCTATGTTACCGCTTTGCTCAGCCCTTCTTATAGCGTTGTTAGTTGCAGGTGAAGATTGGAGCCGTTCCTTGTTGGAACATTTATTTACTTGTTGGGATATCATTATATTGCTATGTTATCTTAATGCATCTATATACTTGGTAAAGGGTGGAAGGCTCGGCCTCTCGCCTAGTGTTTTGTTCCACTCTTGCCGCCCTAGTTTCCGTCATATCGGTATTATGTTCCCGGATTGTTGCGTCCCTTACGCGGTTGGGCTATAATGGGAACCCCTTGATAGTTCGCCTTGATTTTCCAGCAATGCCCAACATTGGTTTTACCATTTGCCACCTAGCCTCTTTTTCCCTTGGGTTTCCGGAGCCCGAGGGTCATCGTATTTTAGCCCCCCTTGGGCCAGTGCTCCCTCTGAGTGTTGGTCCGAACTGAGCTGCCTGCGGGGCCACCTCGGGGAAACTTGAGGGTTGGTTTTACTCGTAGCTAGTCTCATCTGAGTGTGCCCTGAGAAAGAGATATGTGCAGCTCCTATCGGGATTTGTCGGCACATTCGGGCGGTGTTGCTGGACTTGTTTTAACCTGTCGAATTGTCTTGTTGTACCGGGTTACCGAGTCTGATCGGTGTGTCCCGGGTGGAGGTCTATTCCTTCGTTGACCGTGAGAGCTTGTCATGGGCTAAGTTGGGACTCCCCTGCAGGGATTGATCTTTCGAAAGCCGTGCCCGCGGTTATGGGCAGATGGGAATTTGTTAATGTCCGGTTGTAGATAACTTTAACTTAACGTAATTAAAATGAATCAACCGTGTGTGTTACCGTGATGGCCCCTTCTCGGCGGAGTCCGGGAAGTGGACACGGTGTTGGAGTTATGCTTGCGCAGGATGTTCCTTTAGCTTCTCGCTCGTGCTTCGCCTTCTCTTCTCGCTCTCTTTTGCGTATAAGTTAGCCACCACATATGCTAGTCGCTTGCTGCAGCTCCACATATTTTTGCCTTATCCATTCCTATGAGCTTAAATAGTTTTGATCGCGTGGGTGTGAGATTGCTGAGTCCCTGTGGCTCACAGATACTACAACTCCAGATGCAGGTCCAGGTGATTCCGCTCCAGGTGACGAATACGAGCTCAAGTGGGAGTTCGACGAGGACTCTCAGCGTTACTATGTGTCTTTTCCGGATGATCAGTAGTGGTGCCTAGGTGGGGTTATCGATTCAGGGCCTTGTCGCATGTTGGGTTCTTTTCTATTTTGGCGCCGTAGTCGGGCCATGAGTGTTTGTTTGATGGATGTTATTTATGTACTCTGATGTGACGTGGCGAGTGTAAGCCAACTATGTTATCTCCCCCTTTTATTATGTATTACATGGGATGTTGTAATGATTGCCTGACTTGCGACATTGCTTTCAATGCGGTTATGCCTCTAAGTCGTGCCTCGACACGTGGGAGCTATAGCCGCATCGAGGGCGTTACAAATATACTCTAACATAGGTGACTATGTCACCGCCCAACTCTAGATGAAGTTCTCTTGTGCTCTTTTTTGTGTTATTGCATTTGTCTCATGCATGTTTAGTTTCTTTCTCTTTTTCAAAAAAAAAAAACTTCATCTAGATCTTTCAGTTTCTTCTCTTTTTCTCTTTGTTTTTGTTCTGCATTTTCTGCATTCAATTCCTTGCAAATCCTTCAGGTAATTCATTGCAAATCTTTGTGAGATCCTACATGTCTAGTGAGCTGAGGTGACAAGTGTTTTTCTCTGTGTGAACTCGGTTTCACCGACTTGTAATTTTCGGTCCAACCGAATCTTTTGGTGCCACCGAAACATACCACTCAGTGCCACCGACTTCGCAACAGGAAAAACAGTTTGCCACTTGTTTTATATTTTTTCTGATCCAGCTCTACTCAATGAATCTTGTCCTCTACGAGCATCACAGTTTTGTCCATTGCTTTGTGCTGAGTCTCAAGGACCAAACCTATACGACAGATTCCAGAAAGCCCTTTTTGGAAATTGATGTCAAAGGGGGAGAGAGAGATCACATCAAAGCTTGTAGGAGAGAGAGATAACATCAAGGGAGAGAAAAAGTCTCAAGGACCAAACCTACAAGAGAGAAAGTATTAAGGGGGAGAAAGAGATTTCCAGGGGGAGAGAAAATACTCAAGGATCCCAGATGCTTGATGTTCAAGAGGAGAGATGTCACATGTCTGTTTAGGGGGAAAGACATGTATTTTTCAGCTCTGATTTTTTGTTCCCTATCTTCTCCCAATATCCCATTCAAGATTCAGGGGGAGCAAGACACCTAAGGGAAAGAAATCAGTCAAATTCATTGCATATCTTTACTCTTGGGGACATGTTGAATCCAATGTGGTACCTTGTACTCACTATCTACATGTCATCCCAGTCTTGGTATTCTTGTGGTTTCTTTTGTTTGCTCTGGCTAGTGGATGTACCTGTGTTATCTAACTTTGTTTGTGCAGGTTCATTCCATCCTAAGCCAACTCAAGACCACAAGGTAAGTATATGCATCAAAATCATGAGTATGAGAAATTCTTGCTTGTGTACATACTGTTTGCAAGAAGGACTCATGAGCATGAAGGTATTTTCCTTGATAAATCTTTTGCTCTGATGCATATGGCCAAGATACATGTAACACATTGCCTACTCTGTCATGGTTATGCTCTCACATGCCTCTATATTTCATATTTACATGAGTGCATACATGTAGGGGGAGCCTATGCTTGTTACATGTCCTTCCAAAGCTTTACTTGCTGGCCTTTATATCTTTATGTAAAGCTTTGATGTATGTTGCCATCAATTACCAAAAAGGGGGAGATTGAAAGCACAAGTGCTCCCTAGGTGGTTTTGGTAATTGATGACAACATATCTCTTGTTGGACTAATGTTTCTATCTAGCATGTTTCAGATAAGTTCAACAATGGAGTGGCATGGACTAAAAGTTGTGGGAACCCCTTCAAGATGCTAAGGACAAAGGATTGGCTAAAGCTTCAAGCTCAAGACTTCTCATTTTACATTTTAGTGATCCAAGATCACATTGAGTCCATAGGAAAATCCAATACTATCAAGGAGGGATGAGGTGTTGCTTAATGAGCCTCTTGCTTCATGTGCTTAGTGATATGCTCCAAAACTCTCAACTACTTTCCCATATCCACATATGACCTAAACCCTAAGCCAAACTCGGTCATACCGATTCTTCCTATCCGGCACCACCGAGTTTTCATTTGTCATAAGCCACTGCCAAACCCTAGCAATTCGGTCCTACCGATAGGGATCTCGGTCTCACCGAGATGGGGTTGCAAACTCTCTGTTTCCCTTTCGTAACTTTTCAGTCTCACCGAAAGAGCGAATCGGTCCCACCGAGATTGCAATGTAAATTCAGTGTTTCCCCTTTGTAACTTTTCGGTCTCACTAAAAGAGCAAATCGGTCCCACCGAGTTTGCCTGACCAACTCTCTGGTTAGCTAATTACCAAATTCGGTCTCACCGAGTTTGTGTAATCGGTCTCACCGAGATTACGTTATGCCCAAGCCCTAACCATATCGGTCCTACCGAGTTGCATGTCAGTCCCACCGAAAATCTCTAACGGTCACTAGGTTTACCTTTTCGGTCCGACCGAGTTTGTTGATTCGGTCCCACCGAGATTGGAAAACTGTGTGTAACGGTTGGATTTTGTGTGGAGGCTATATATACCCCTCCACCTCCTCTTCATTCATGGAGAGAGCCATCAAAACACATACACCATTCCAACTCATATGTTCTGAGAGAGAACCACCTACTCATGTGTTGAGACCAAGACATTCCATTCCTACCATATGAATCTTGATCTCTAGCCTTCCCAAGTTGCTTTCCACTCAAATCTTCTTTCCACCAAATCCAAATCCTATGAGAGAGAGTTGAGTGTTGGGGAGACTATCATTTGAAGCACAAGAGCAAGGAGTTCATTACCTACACACCATTTGTTACTTCTTGGAGAGTGGTGTCTCCTAGATTGGCTAGGTGTCACTTGGGAGCCTCCGACAAGATTGTGGAGTTGAACCAAGGAGTTTGTAAGGGCAAGGAGATCGCCTACTTCGTGAAGATCTACCGCTAGTGAGGCAAGTCCTGTGTGGGCGATGGCCATGGTGGGATAGACAAGGTTGCTTCTTCGTGGACCCTTTGTGGGTGGTTGCTTCTTCGTGGACCCTTCGTGGGTGGAGCCCTGTGTGGACTCGCGCAACAGTTACCCTTGGGTGGAGCCCTGTGTGGACTCGCGCAACCGTTACCCTTCGTGGGTTGAAGTCTCCATCAACGTGGATGTAGGATAGCACCACCTATCCGAACCACGGGAAAAACATCTGTGTCTCCAATTGCGTTTGAATTCTCCAAACCCTTCCCTTTACATTCTTGCAAGTTGCATGCTTTACATTCCGCTGCTCATATACTCTTTGCATGCTTGCTTGATATGTATTGTGTATGTTGAAATTGTGCCTAAAACTCCACTCAAACCAAAAGGCCTAAAAATTGCAACTTTAGCACGAAGTGTCTAATCACCCCCCCTCTAGACACATCTACTTCTAGGTCCTACACTGCCCACGGCTGGAAGTCATCAAGCGGTCCGTCTGCATCGAAGGTGCATGCCGGGCTTGTTGGGGATCGTAGCAGAAATTCAAAATTTTCTACGCATCACCAATATCAATCTATGGAGTAATCTAGCAACAAGGGGAAGGAGAGTGCATCTACATACCCTTGTAGATCACTAAACGGAAGCGTTCAAGTGAACGGGGTTGATGGAGTCATACTCGTCGTGATCCAAATCACCGATGATCCTAGTGCCGAACGGACGGCACCTCCGCGTTCAACACACATACAACCCGGTGACGTCTCCTACGCCTTGATCCAGCAAGGGGAGAAGGAGAGGTTGAGGAAGACTCCATCCAGCAGCAGCATGCCGGCGTGGTGGTTGTGGAGGAGCGCGGGACTCCAGCAGGGCTTCGCCAAGCACTACAAGAGTTGAGGAGGAAGAGGGGTAGGGCTGCGCCAACAGGGAGATTGAATCGTATGTATGGCAGCCCAAAACCCCCACTATATATAGGGGAAAGGGAGGGGCTGCGCCCCCACCTAGGTTTCCACCCCTAGGGGTGGCGGCCAGCCCTAGATCCCATCTAGGGGGCGGCCAAGGGGGGAGAGAGGGGGAGGGGGCGCACCACTAGGTGGGCCTTAGGCCCATCTGAGCCTAGGGTTTCCCCCTTTTCCCTTCTCTCTTCGCCTTGGGCCCTGGTGGGGGGCGCACCAGCCCACCTGGGGCTGGTACCCTCTCACACTAGGCCCACGCAACCCTCTGGGGCAGGTAGCCCCACCTGGTGGACCCCAGGGACCCTCCCGGTGGTCCCGGTACGTTACCGATAGCACCCGAAACTTTTCCGGTGACCAAAACAGGACTTCCCATATATAAATCTTTACCTCCGGACCATTCCGGAACTCCTCGTGATGTCCGGGATCTCATCCGAGACTCCGAACAACATTCGGTAACCACGTACATACTTTCCCTATAACCCTAGCGTCATCGAACCTTAAGTGTGTAGACCCTACAGGCTCGGGAGTCATGCACACATGGCCGAGACAACTCTCCGGTCAATAACCAACAGCGAGATCTGGATACCCATGTTGGCTCCCACATGTTCCACGATGATCTCATCGGATGAACCACGATGTCAAGGACTTAATCAATCCCGTATACAATTCCCTTTGTCTAGCGGTACGATACTTGCCCGAGATTCGATCGTCGGTATCCCGATACCTTGTTCAATCTCGTTACCTGCAAGTCTCTTTACTCGTTCCGTAACACATCATCCCGTGATCAACTCCTTGATCACATTGTGCACATTATGATGATGTCCTACCGAGTGGGCCCAGAGATACCTCTTCGTTTACACAGAGTGACAAATCCCAGTCTCGATTCGTGCCAACCCAACAGACACTTTCGGAGATACCTGTAGTGTACCTTTATAGCCACCCAGTTACGTTGTGACGTTTGGCACACCCAAAGCACTCCTACGGTATCCGGGAGTTGCACAATCTCATGGTCTAAGGAAATGGTACTTGACATTAGAAAAGCTTTAGCATACGAACTACACGATCTTTGTGCTAGGCTTAGGATTGGGTCTTGTCCATCACATCATTCTCCTAATGATGTGATACGTTATCAACGACATCTAATGTCCATGGTCAGGAAACCGTAACCATCTATTGATCAACGAGCTAGTCAACTAGAGGCTTACTAGGGACATGGTGTTGTCTATGTATCCAGACATGTATCTGAGTTTCCTATCAATACAATTCTAGCATGAATAATAAACGATTATCATGAACAAGGAAATATAATAATAACCAATTTATTATTGCCTCTAGGGCATATTTCCAACAGTCTCCCACTTGCACTAGAGTCAATAATCTAGTTCACATCGCCATGTGATTAACACTCACAGGTCACATCGCCATGTGACCAACATCCAAGAGTCTATTAGACTCAATGATCTAGTTCACATCACTATGTGATAAACACTCAAAGAGTACTGGGTTTGATCATGTTATGCTTGTGAGAGAG
This sequence comes from Triticum aestivum, assembly GCF_018294505.1. NCBI lineage: Eukaryota > Viridiplantae > Streptophyta > Magnoliopsida > Poales > Poaceae > Triticum > Triticum aestivum. Next base: position 560,763,440 of record NC_057797.1, on the reverse strand, counting down.
GTTGTAGTCAACGGGTCTTGCCATATTCAGATCCCTATGTACTTCACAAAACTTTATATCGTAGATGCTGCTACCATGTTCCACTTGGAGCTATTCCAAATTGTTTCTCCATTATACGTATCCGGTATCTCTACTCAGAGCTATCTGGATAGGTGTTAAGCTTGCATCGATGTAACTCTTTATGTCGAACTCTTTATCACCTCCATAACCGAGAAACATTTCCTTATTCCTCTAAGGATAATTTTTTTGACCGCTACCCGGTGATCTACTCCTAGATCACCTTTGTACCCTCTTGCCAGACATGTGGCAAGGCACAGATCAGGTGCGGTACTTCAGCATGGCATACCGTATAGAGCCTATGACAAAAGCATAGGGGATGACCTTCGTCCTTCCTCTTTCTTCTGCCGTGGTCAAGCTTTGAGTCTTACTCAACTTCACACCTTACAACTCAGGTAAGAACCCCTTCTTTGACTGATCTATTTTGTACTCCTTCAAAAACATGTCAAGGTGTGCGTCCTTTGAAAGTATCATCAGGCGTCTTGATCTATTTCTATAGATCCTGATGCCCAATATGTAAGCAGCTTTATCCAGGTCTTCCTTTGAAAATCACTCTTCAAACAACCGTTTATGCTTTCCAGAATTCTACATCATTTCGGATCAACAATATGTCATCCACATATACTTATCAGAAATGTTGTAGTTCTCCCACTCACTTTCTTGTAAATACAAGTTTCTAGCAAGCATTGTATAAACCTAAAAGCTTTGATCACTCCATCAAAACATATATTCCGATTCCGAGATGCCTGCTCTAGTCCATAGAAGGATTGCTGGAGCTAGCATACCTTTTAGCATTCTTAGGATCGTTAAAACCTTTTATTGTATCACATACAACTTTTCTTACGAAAACTGGTAAGAAAACTTGTTTTGACATCCATTTGTAAGATTTCATAATCGAAAAATACAGCTAATGCTAACATGATTCCGACGGACTTAAGCATCGCTATGGGTGAGAAATTCTCATCATAGTCAACTCCTTGAACTTGTGAAAAAACTCTTTCCCACAAGTCGAGCTTCATAGACGGTAACATTACCACCCACGTCCGTATTCTTCTTAAAGACCCATTTATCTCAATGGCTTGCCGATCATCGGGCAAGTCCACCAAAGTCCATACTTTGTTCTGATATATGGATCCTATCTCGGATTTCATGGCTTCTAACCATTTGTCGGAATACGGGCCCACCATCGCTTCTCCATAGCTCGTAGGTTCATTGTTGTCTAACAACATGATATCTAAGACAGGATACCGTACCACTTAGGAGTAGTACATATCCTTGTTGACCTACGAGGTTCAATAGCAACTTGATCTGAAGCTTCATGATCACTATCATTAACTTCCTATTCAACAGACGTAGGCGCCACAGAAAACATCTTTCTGTGTTGCATCACTTTCTGGTTGAAATAAAGGTTCGACAACCTCATCAAGTTCTATCTTCCTCCCACTCAATTCTTTCGAGAGAAACTCCTTCTCGAGAAAGGACCCGTTCTTAGCGACAAACAATTTGCTCTCGGATCTGAGATAGAAGGTATACCCAACTGTCACCTTTGGGTATCCTATGAAGATGTGTTTGTTCGCTTTGGGTTCGAGCTTCTCCGGCTGAAGCCTTAAGCATCGCAGCCCCAAACATTAAGAAACGACAACTTTGGTTTCTTGCCAAACCAATGTTCTTATGACGTCGTCTCAACTGACTTAGATGGTGTCCTATCTAAAGTGAGTGAAGCTGTCTCTAACGCATAACCTCAAAATGAAAACGGTAGATTGGTAAGAGACATCATAGATCGCACCATATCTCATAGGGTTCAGTTACGACGTCCGGACACACCATTACCTTGTGGTGTTCCTGGTGGCTTCAACTGTGAAACAATTCCACAATGTCTTAAGTGTTTGCCAAACTCATAACTCAGAAAATCCTCATTGATCAGATCGTAGGAATTTAATCTTCTTGTTATGATGATTCTTAACTTCACTCTGAAATCGCTTGAACTTTTCAAATGTTTTAGACTTGTGCTTCATTAAGTAAATATACCTATGTCTACTCAAATCGTCAGTGAAGATAGCGATATCCACCGCACGCTTCAATTCTCATTGGATCACATGCATCAGCATGTATGATTTCCAACAAGTCACTTGCCCGTTTCATTGTACCTGAAAGCGGGGTCTTAGTCATCCTACCCATGAGGCATGGCTCGCATGTGTCAAGCGATTCAAAATCAAGTGACTCCAAATATCCATCGACATGGAGTTTCTTCATGCATCTTCTGCCAATATGACCTAAGCGGCAGTGCCACGAGAAAGTGGTACTATCATTATTAACTCTACATCTTTTGGCGTGAACATGTGTATTACCACGACCGAGATTCAATGAACCATTCACATAGGGTGCATGACCATGAAAGGTATCATTCATGTAAACAGAATAACCATTATTCTCTAACTTAAATGAATGACCGTATTGAAATGAACATGATCTAATCATATTCATGCTCAACGTAGACACCTGATAACATTTATCTAGGTTCAATACCAATCCCGAAGGCAGATGGAGCGTGCGATGGTGATCTCATCAACTTTGGAAACACTTCCAACACACATCGTCACCTAGCCAATCTCCGTTTAGTCCGTAGCTTTTGCTTCAAGTCACCAATAATAGCAACTAAACCGGTATCCAATAACCCGGTGCTACCAGGAGTACTAGCGAGGTACACATTAATAACACGTATATACTTTGTTGAAGTTGCCAGCCTTCTTATCTACCATGCATTTGGGGTAATTCCGCTACCAGTGACCGTTCCCCTTACAATAGAAGCATTTAGTCTCGGGTTTGGGTTCAACCTTGGGTCCCTTCACTGGAGCGGCAACTGGTTTGCCATCCATGAAGTTTCCCTTCTAGCCCTTGCCCTTCTTGAAACCAGTGGTCTAGTTAAACCATCAACACTTGATGCTCCTTCTTGATTTCTACCTTTTGCGGTCTTAAGCACCGCGAACAGCTCCGGGATCAACTCCATCCCTTGCATTGTCATAGTTCATCACAAAGATCTAGTAGCTTAGTGATAGTGGCTAGAGAACTCTATCAATCACTATCTTATCTGGAAGTTTAACTCCCACTTGATTTAAGTGATTGTAGCACCCAGACATTCTGAGCACATGCTCACTAGCTGAGCTATTCTCCTCCATCTTGTTGGCAAAAGAACTTGTCAGAGGTCTCACACCTCTCAACACGGGCATGAGCCTGAAATCCCAATTTCAGCTCTTGGAACATCTCATATGTTCTATGGCGTTCAAAACGTCATTGGAATCCCGATTCTAAGCCGTAAAGTATGGTGCACTAAACTATCAAGTAGTCATCAGGACATGTCTGTCAGGTGTTCACAACATCCACAGACGACGTTGTAGGGGTTTCCACATCGAGCGGTGCATCAAAGACGTAAGCCTTCTGTGTAGCAGTGAGGACACTCCTTGGACTACGGACCTAGTCCGCATCATTGCTTACAATATCTTTCAATTTGGTCTTTCTCTAGGAATGTATTGAAATAGGGAGCAACAACGTGAGCTATTCATCTATAACATATTTGCAAAGACAATTTAGACTATGTTCATGATAATTGAGTTCATCTAATGAACTCCCACTTAGATAGACATCCCTCTAGTCATCTAAGTGAAACATGATCCAAGTCAACTAGGCCGTGTCCGATCATCACGTGAGACGGACTAGTCAACATCGGTGAACATCTTCATGTTGATCGTATCTTCTATACGACTCATGCTCGACCTTTCGGTCTTCCGTGTTCCGAGGCCATGTCTGTACATGCTAGGCTCGTCAAGTCAACCTAAGTGTTTTTGCTGTGTAAATCTGGCTTACACCCGTTGTATTCGAACGTTAGAATCTATCACACCCGATCATCACGTGGTGCTTCGAAACGACGAACCTTAGCAACGGTGCACAGTTAGGGGGAACACTTTTCTTGAAATTTTAGTGAGGGATCATCTTATTTAAGCTACCGTCGTTCTAAGCAAATAAGATGTAAAACATGATAAACATCACATGCAATCAAATAGTGACATGATATGGCCAATATCATTTTGCTCCTTTTGATCTCCATCTTCGGGGCTCCATGATCATCGTTGTCACCGGCATGACACCATGATCTCCATCATCGTGTCTTCTTGAAGTTGTCTCGTCATCTATTACTTCTACTACTATGGCTAACGCTTTAGCAATAAAGTAAAGTAATTACATGAAGTTTATGTTGACATGCAGGTCATAAATAAATTAAGACAACTCCTATGGCTCCTGCCGGTTGTCATACTCATCGACATGCAAGTCATGATTCCTATTACAAGAACATGATCAATCTCATACATCACATATATCATTCATCACATCCTTTCGGCCATATCACATCACATGGCATATGCTGCAAAAACAAGTTAGACGTCCTCTAATTGTTGTTGCAAGTTTTTACGTGGCTGCTATAGGTTTATAGCAAGAACGTTTCTTACCTACACGAAAACCACAACGTGATATGCCAACTTCTATTTACCCTTCATAAGGACCCTTTTCATCGAATCCGATCCGACTAAAGTGGGAGAGACAGACACCCGCTAGCCACCTTATGCAACTAGTGCCTGTCAGTCGGTGGAACCAGTCTCACGTAAGAGTACGTGTAAGGTCGGTCCGAGCCGCTTCATCCCACGATGTCGCCGAATCAAGATAAGACTAGTAACGGCAAGCAAATTGACAATATCCACGCCCACAACTGCTTTGTGTTCTACTCGTGCATAGAAACTACGCATAGACCTGGCTCATGATGCCACTGTTGGGGATCGTAGCAGAAATTCAAAATTTTCTACGCATCACCAAGATCAATCTATGGAGTAATCTAGCAACGAGGGGAAGGAGAGTGCATCTACATACACTTGTAGATTGCTAAGCGGAAGCGTTCAAGTGAACAGGGTTGATGGAGTCGTACTCGTCGTGATCCAAATCACCGATGATCCTAGTGCCGAACGGACGGCACCTCCGCGTTCAACACACGTACAACCCGGTGACGTCTCCTACGCCTTGATCCAGCAAGGGGAGAAGGAGAGGTTGGGGAAGGCTCCATCCAGTAGCAGCACGATGGCGTGGTGGTGGTGGAGGAGCGCGGGAGTCCAGCAGGGCTTCGCCAGGCACTACGAGAGACGAGGAGGAAGAGGGGTAGGGCTGCGCCAACAGGGAGATTGGATCGTATGTATGGCAGCCCAAAACCCCCACTATATATAGGGGAAAGGGAGGGGCTGTGCCCCCACCTAGGTTTCCACCCCTAGGGGTGGCGGCCAGCCCTAGATCCCATCTAGGGGGCGGCCAAGGGGGGAGAGAGGGGGGGCGCACCACTAGGTGGGCCTTAGGCCCATCTGAGCCTAGGGTTTCCCCCTTTTCCCTTCTCTCTTCGCCTTGGGCCCTGGTGGGGGGCGCACCAGCCCACCTGGGGCTGGTCCCCTCTCACACTTGGCCCACGCAACCCTCTGGGGCAGGTAGCCCCACCTGGTGGACCCCCGGGACCCTCCCGGTGGTCCCGGTACGTTACCGATAGCACCCGAAACTTTTCCGGTGACCAAAACAGGACTTCCCATATATAAATCTTTACCTCCGGACCATTCCGGAACTCCTAGTGATGTCCGAGATCTCATCCGAGACTTCGAACAACATTCGGTAACCGCGTACATACTTTCCCTATAACCCTAGCGTCATCGAACCTTAAGTGTGTAGACCCTACGGGCTCGGGAGTCATGCAGACATGGCCGAGACAACTCTCCGGTCAATAACCAACAGCAGGATCTGGATACCCATGTTGGCTCCCACATGTTCCACGATGATCTCATCGGATGAACCACGATGTCAAGGACTTAATCAATCCTGTATACAATTCCCTTTGTCTAGCGGAACGATACTTGCCCGAGATTCGATCGTCGGTATCCCGATACCTTGTTCAATCTCGTTACCGGCAAGTCTCTTTACTCATTCCGTAACATCATCCCGTGATCAACTCCTTGATCACATTGTGCACATTATGATGATGTCCTACCGAGTGGGCCCAGAGATACCTCTCCGTTTACACGGATCACGGAGTGACAAATCCCAGTCTCGATTCGTGCCAACCCAACAGACACTTTCGGAGATACCTGTAGTGTACCTTTATAGCCACCCAGTTACGTTGTGACGTTTGGCACACCCAAAGCACTCCTACGGTATACGGGAGTTGCACAATCTCATGGTCTAAGGAAATGATACTTGACATTAGAAAAGCTTTAGCATACGAACTACACGATCTTTGTGCTAGGCTTAGGATTGGGTCTTGTCCATCACATCATTCTCCTAATGATGTGATCCCGTTATCAACGACATCTAATGTCCATGGTCAGGAAACCGTAACCATCTATTGATCAACGAGCTAGTCAACTAGAGGCTTACTAGGGACATGGTGTTGTCTATGTATCCACCCATGTATCTGAATTTCCTATCAATACAATTCTAGCATGGATAATAAACGATTATCATGAACAAGGAAATATAATAATAACCAATTTATTATTGCATCCAGGGCATATTTCCAACAGGGCTTTCGCCCGTGCGAAGGTGCACTGGGCCAAGATGGACGCCGTGAAGCTGGTGAAGGAGGGGCCGCCGCAGGGCAAGGAGCATTGCCACCCCGAGATGTACTATGAGGGTGTCCTGAAGGGTGCCTGTCTTGTAGCGGACGAGTGTGCGAAAGATGTAATATTTGAATGAACTTGCTCGTGTGATCCTGTATGATGAAAAATTGTTCATATGCGCTATGCAACGCTTGTTTGAATTTAAAATATTACCTTCTGTTCGGCTATTTATCAAATCTGAGAGATGGCTAGTCGTCGGCTTCTGCCCCCATGACACGAGTGCTGGGGTGTTCGGGATAAACCTGAGCACTCTTGTTCCCATTTTTGGGTCCTTCGAGGGAGGTGCTCAGCACAATGAACAAGGCAATCGGACTATAATGCTTTATCACTCTCATTTAGCCATAGAATTCTATAATTTTGAATTTCGGTGAAGCCCCTAGTATTCGGAAGGCCAAATTCGGGGCGCTATACACGCCTTAATCCGGACAGAGTCGACTCCTCGCTCTAAGCGACATAAGTCTTTAGGGACCCGAAACCTATCAAACAGCAACCAGTCTCTCGCCTTATCATGACAGTCAGTTTTAGCTTTCTCTACTGAGGTGCTTAGCCCAGCAGAACCGGGGCACAATCGCAGTAGTACTCCCAGTGCTACCTTAGCCGATATAGCGGAACGTAAGGTACCAAAACATGGGAGCCGGGCAAACCCAACTATTGACCCAAGACATGATTCGGAGCTGATGCATATAATGCTATAAGTTTGGGGTGCCGCACTGTCGAAAGTGTTCGGACTTCTCACACCGTATTATGGGGTATGCTTAAGCCCCTGGCGTATTGGCCGTACCAGAGTGTGCGGGTGCTGGATGTCATGGATGAACATATATATGTATAAAAAAGAAGAATGCAATAATAGTCTTAGTGTTATGCATTGTTTATTCAAAAAGGTGCGTTAAAGCAGAATGATACAAGTAGTGCGTTAAGCAAAAAGTAGGACTATTTGACATGTCCCCTCCAAGGTCAAGCTGAGGAATGGTATTAAAGCAAGTATTTCACTCATTATCGTAATCCACCTGGGAGTTCCGTGGTGCGATGTAGCTTTCTGCCTCCTTGGTTGCTGCATCATGTGTCCGGCGACCATGCTGCCGAACAGGGTTTCTAGAGATTAAAGTCCTGAAAGAGAAAAATAACAAAGCGGGAAGCCCCTAGTGCGGTTGAGCCGCGTCTTGGGGCGTGCCATAGTCGTGCCCCCTCCCCACCTGTGCCCATGGTATTTTTAATGCGTAATTGTGTATGCATGGCACGGATTTCGCTGTTTGGCTAGGACCGGGGTGGGGTCCGCATTGCTATGCAAGCTCGGAACGTGCCAGGCGGTCTTGTTGCCGATTACTCCAGGCGCGTTTGAAGGTGTCCGGGTCTTGAATCTCCGAACTGGTGGAGTGCCTTAAGAGGCTGCTTTGCGCTTCTGCTGCGAGGGCCATAGTGTGCATCTCTATACGGAGAGAGCGCTCTGTGTTTCCATTGACTGTGATGACCCCCCGAGGTCCTGGCATCTTGAGCTTAAGGTATGCATAATGCGGTACCGCATTGAATCTCGCAAATGCGGTTCGCCCGAGCAGTGCATGATAGCCGCTGCGGAACGGGACTATATCGAAGATTAACTCCTCGCTTCGGAAGTTATCCGGGGATCCGAAGACCACTTCTAGTGTGACTGAGCCTGTGCAATGGGCCTCTACACCTGGTATGCCGCCTTTGAAGGTCGTTTTGGTGGGTTTGATCCTTGAGGGATCTATACCCATTTTACGCACTGTGTCCTGGTAAAGCAAGTTCAGGCTGCTGCCGCCATCCATAAGGACTTGAGTGAGGTGAAATCCGTCAATGATTGGGTCTAGGACCAGTGCGGAAAATCCGCCATGACGGATACTAGTGGGGTGGTCCCTGTGATCGAAGGTGATCGAACAAGAGGACCATGGGTTGAACTTTGGGGCGACTGACTCCAACGCATATACGTACCGTAGCGCACGCTTCCGCTCCCTCTTGGGGATGTGGGTTGCGTATATCATGTTCACTGTCCGCACTTGTCGGGGGAACCTCTTCTGTCCTTCAGTGTTTGGCTGCCGGGGCTCCTCCTCGTCATCGCTATGTGACCCCTTATCTTTGTTTTCGGCATTTAACTTGCCGGCCTGCTTGAACACCCAACAATCCCTGTTGGTGTGGTTGGCTGGCTTGTCGGGGGTGCCGTGTATTTGAGACGAGCGGTCGAGTATACGGTCCAAATTGGACGGGCCTGGAGTGCTTCTTTTAAATGGCTTTTTCCGCTGACCGGGTTTAGAGCCTTTGAATCCAGCATTGACTGTCGTATCCTCGGTATTGTCGCTGTTAATGAGGCGCTTGTGTTTGTTGCGACGTGACCTGCCATTGCCATCCTTGGTATCCGAAGTACCATGGTTCTTTGATATGTTATTGCTGCGAGCCAGCCAGCTGTCTTCTCCCGCACAAAAGTGGGTCATGAGTGTCGTGAGGGCTGCCATAGATTTCTGCTTTTCCTGGCCAAGGTGCCGGACGAGCCACTCATCGCGGATGTTATGCTTAAAAGCTGCTAGGGCCTCTGCATACGGACAACCGACAATTTGATTTTTCTTTGTTAGGAACCGTGTCCAGAATTTCTTGGCCGATTCCTCTGGCTGCTGGATCATGTGGCTCAAGTCATCGGCATCTGGTGGTCGTACGCAAGTGCCCTGGAAGTTGTCGAGGAATGCGGCTTCCAGATCTTCCCAACAGCCAATGGATTCTACTGGCAAGCTGTTGAGCCAAGGTCGAGCTGGTCCTTTGAGATTGAGTGGGAGGTATTTGATGGCGTGTAGATCATAACCGCGGGCCATTTGGATGTGTAGGCGGAAATCCTTGATCCATACCACAGGATCTGTTGTGCCGTCGTATAATTCTATATTTACGGGTTTGAAACCCTCTGGGATTTGATGATCCATTACTTCGTCTGTGAAGCATAGGGGGTGTGCAGCGCCTCTGTACTGGACTATGTCGCGATGCAGCTCAAATGAGTCTTGCCCGCTGTGTTCGGCCTGACTGGACTTACTTTTACTGTATCCGGCGTGAGGGTTATCGTCTCGCATAGTGGCGCACCCTCGTGATCTGTAGATCGATCTTGCATGTTTTGCTTTGTCCTCTAATACGTCTTGCAGGTCTGGCGTATTTCCCCATGCCTTGATATACTTATTTGAATGGCATCGGGGTGCGGGCTGAGCTTTTGGCTGGAATGCCTCTCTGTCGCAGCGACAAGGTGGCCGATCAGCCGCGTCATACGCTGGGGATGTAGGTTTTGATGCTTCCTCCTCCAGTTGGGGTAGCAGTCTGTGCTTGGGTAACTCTTGGAGGGACGCTCAATTTTATGTTCCTTGGCCGCAAGGACTTCAGTCCATCTGTCGGCTAGCAAATCTTGATCAGCTTGAAGCTGTTGTTGCTTTTTCATAAGGCTATTTGCCGTGGCTATAAGCTGGCACTTGAAGCGCTCTTGTTCGACGGGATCCTCAGGCATGACGAATTCGTCATCGTCGAGGCTTGCCTTGTCTTTGGAGGGAGGCATGTAATTATCATCCTCCGCCTCTCCATCTGCCGCTCTCTCGGGAGGGCTGGCTTCTCCATCCTCCTGCCCTAAATCTTGCTGGAGGGGATTGTTGCCGTCTTCGGCACTGTCCGGAGTGCTATTATCTCCTGTGCCGGTATCACCACTTTTTCCTTGGCGGCATTTAGAGCGGCGCTGCTGAAGTTGGCGCTTGGGCTGCTTCTTGGAGGGGTCATCCTCCGTTGTTCCCTCGCCATTGCCTTCTTTAGGTGTGTCCACCATGTATATATCATATGATGAGGTGGCTGTCCAGTGCCCTGTGGGCAGTGGTTCCTCTTCGTCTCCCACATCGTCGTCCATACCGTTGATGTCTTTGGAGTCGAAGTCGAGCATGTCGATTAAGTCGTCGACAGTGGCTACTAAGTGGGTGGTGGGTGGGTGGCAAATTTCTTCGTCATCCGCATCCCAATCCTGCCGGACATAGTTCGGCCAGGATTTTCCTGACAAGGAGAGAGACCTTAGTGAGTTCAGTATGTCGCCGAAGGGCGAGTGCTGAAAAATATCCGCGGAGGTAAACTCCATGATCGGTGCCCAATCGGATTTGATAGGCACGGGCGCAGGCGGTTCGGAGTCCGTGGCCGGGGAGGAATCTGGCAGTCCGGCGTCACGGCTCTCGTGAAGGGTAAGGTCGATACTCAGCTCGATCTCCGATGAGAGTGCCGCCTCCGTGGCGGGGTCTATCCACCGGTCCATGGATGATGCGATTGGCTCCGAATTGAGGGTCGGAGCAGTTGCCGGTGCGATCTCCTGAACATTGTCCGATGGTAGAGCTAAATCATGCTCATCGAGACCGTGTGGTGCACTCTACAGGGGCTCGAATCCATCGAAGATCAAGTCTCCCCAGACATCGGCCGTGTAATTTAAGCTTCCAAACCTGACCTGGTGGCCAGGGGCGTAACTTTCGATCTGCTCCAGATGGCCAAGCAAGTTGGCCCGCAGAGCGAAGCCGCCGAATGTAAAGATCTGTCTGGGGAGAAAAGTCTCACCCTGGACCGCATCGCTATCGATGATCAAAGGAGCCATCAAGCCTAATGGCGACGACACAGAGGAACTCTCAATGAAAGCACCAATGTCGGTGTCAAAACCGGCAGATCTCGGGTAGGGGGTCCCGAACTGTGCGTCTAAGGCGGATGGTAACAGGAGGCAGGGGACACGATGTTTTACCCAGGTTCGGGCTCTCTTGATGGAGGTAAAACCCTACTTCCTGCTTGATTATTCTTGACATTACGAGTAGTACAAGAGTTGATCTACCACAAGATTGTAGTGGCTAAACCCTAGAAGCTAGCCTATGGTATGATTGTATGTTGTCCTACGGACTAAAACCCTCCGGTTTATATAGACACCGGAGGGGGCTAGGGTTACACAAGGTCGGTTACAAAGGAGGGGATATACATATCCGTATTTCCTAGCTTGCCTTCCACGCCAAGTAGAATCCCATCCGGACACGTGACGAAGTCTTCAATATTGTTTCTTCATAGTCCAACAGTCCGGCCAAAGGATATAGTCCGGCTGTCCGGAGACCCCCTAATCCAGGACTCCCTCAGTGACTATAAAGATGCTCTACAGGTGTCTCCGATGGTGTTTGTTGAGTTGTCATAGATCGAGATTAGGATTTGTCACTCCGTGTATTGGAGAGGTATCTCTGGGCCCTCTCGGTAATGCACATCACTATAAGCCTTGCAAGCAATGTGACTAATGAGTTAGTTATGGTATGTTGCATTACAGAACAAGTAAAGAGACTTGCTAGTAACGATATTGAACTAGGTATTGAGATACCGACAATCGAATCTCGGGCAAGTAACAAACCGATGACAAAGGGAGGAACGTATGTTGTTATGCGGTTTGACCGATAAATATCTTCTTAGAATATGTAGGAACCAATATGAGCATCCAGGTTCCGCTATGGGTTATTGACCGGAAGTGAGTATCGTTCATGTCTACATAATTCTCGAACCTGTAGGGTCCGCACGCTTAACATTTGGTGACGATCGGTATTATGAATTTATGTGTTTTGATGTACCGAAGGTAGTTCAGAGTCCCGGATATGATCACGGACATGACGAGGAGTCTCAAAATGGTCAAGACATAAAGATCGATATATTGGAAGGCTAACATCGGAATGGTTCCGGGTGAGTTCGGGCATTCACCGGAGTACGGGGGGGGGGGGGGGGGGTACCGGAACCCCCCGGGGAGTGTATGGGCCTTATTGGGCCTTAGTGGGAGAGAGGAGGAGGCGGCCAAGATGGAGGTCGCCCCCCTAGCCCAATACGAATTGGGTGGGGGCCGGGCCCCCCTTCCTTCCCTTTCTCTCCTACTCCAACAAGGGAAGGGGAATCCTACTCCCACCGGGAGTAGGACTTCCCCCTTGAGGCGCGCCATAGAGGGCCGACCCTCCCCCTCCTCCACTCCTTTATATACGGGGGAGGGGGGCACCCCATAGACACACAAGTTGATTGTTTAGCCGTATGTGGTGCCCCCCTCCCTAGATTTCCACCTCGGTCATATTGTTGTAGTGCTTAGGCGAAGCCATGCGTTGGTAACTTCATCATAACCTTCATCACGCCGTCGCGCTGACGAAACTCTCCCTCAACCTCAGCTGGATCTAGAGTTCGTGGGACGTCACCGAGCTGAACGTGTGCAGATCGCGGAGGTGCCATACCTTCTTTGCTAGGATCGGTCGGATTGTGAAGACGTACGACTACATCAACCATGTTGTCATAACGCTTCCGCTTACGGTCTACAAGGGTACATGGACAACACTGTCCCCTCTCGTTGCTATGCATCACCTAGATGGATCTTGCGTGTGTGTATGAAAATTTTGAAAATACTGCGCTCCCCAACAATCACATCACAACATACCCTGCAAAAACAAGTTAGACGTCCTCTAATTTGTTGTTGCAAGTTTTACGTGGCTGCTACGGGCTTAGCAAGAACCATTCTTACCTACGCCTCAAAGACCATAATGATTTTTCGTCAAGTGTGTTGTTTTAACCTTCAACAAGGACTGGGCATAGTCACACTCGATTCAACTAAAGTTGGAGAAACAGACACCCACTAGCCACCTGTGTGCGAAGCACGTCGGTACAACCAGTCTCATGAACGCGGTCATGTAATGTCGGTCTGGGCCGCTTCGTCCAACAATACTGCCGAATCAAAGTATGACATGCTGGTAAGTAGTATGACTATTATCGCCCACAACTCTTTGTGTTCTACTCGTGCATATAACATCTACGCATAGACCAGACTCGGATGCCACTGTTGGGGAACGCAGTATTTCAAAAAAATTCATACGATCACGCAAGATCTATCTAGGAGATGCATAGCAATGAGAGGGGAGAGTGTTTCTACGTACCCTCGTAGACCAAAAGTGGAAGCGTTAAGTAACACGGTTGATGTAGTCGAACATCTTCGTGATCCAACCGATCAAGTACGAACGCACGACACCTCCGCGATCTGCACACGTTCAGCTCGGTGACGTCCCTCATACTCTTGATCCAGCTGAGGCCGAGGGTGATTTTCGTCAGGATGACGGTGTGTTGACGGTGATGATGAAGTTACTGATGCAGGGCTTCGCCTAAGCACTACGACAATATGACGGAGGTGGAAAACTGTGGAGGGGGGCACCACACACGGCTAAAGATCAACTTGTGTGTCTATGGGGTGCCCCTCCCCTGTATATAAAGGAGAGAGGAGGGGAGGGCCGGCCGATCCCTAGGGCGCGCCCCAAGAGGGGAATCCTACTCCTAGTAGGAGTAGGTACCCCTTTCCTAGTCCAACTACGAGAAGAAGGAAGGAGAGGGAGAGGGAGAGGGAAAGAGGGGCCGCGCCCCCTCCCCTTGTCCTATTCGGACTCCCCTTAGGGGGGGGGGCGTGCGCCACCTCTTGGCTTCGGCCCTCTCTCTCCCCTAAGGCTAACTAAGGCCCATAACTACCGGGGGGTTCCGGTAACCCTCCGGCACTCCGGTTTTATCCGGAACACTTCCGGTGTCCGAATAACATGGTCCAATATATCAATATTTATGTCTCAACCATTTCGAGACTCCTCGGTATGTCCGTGATCACTTCTGGGACTCCAAACAACCTTCGGTACATCAAATCACATAACTCATAATACATATTGTCATCGAACATTAAGCGTGCGGGCCCTACGGGTTCGAAAACTATGTCGACATGACCGAGACACATCTCCGGTCAATAACCAATAGCGGAACCTGGATGCTCATATTGGTTCCTACATATTTTACGAATATCTTTATCGGCCAAAGCGCATAACAACATACGTTGTTCCCTTTGTCATCGGTATGTTAATTGCCCGAGATTCGGTCGTCGGTATCATCATACCTAGTTCAATCTCGTCACTGGCGAGTGATTCGTCTCCAATGTATCTATAATTTTTTATTGTTCCAAGCTATTATATTATCTGTTTTGGATGTTTAATGGGCTTTGTTATATACTTTTATATTATTTTTGGGACTAACCTACTAACCAAAGGCCCAGTGCAAATTGCTGTTTTTTGCCTATTTCAGTGTTTCGCAGAAAAGGAATATCAAACGGAATCCAAATGGAATGAAACCTTCGTGAGAGATATTTTTGGAACAAACGCAATCCAGGATAGTTGGAGTGGATGTCAAGGAAGCAACGAGGCGGCCACGAGGTAGGAGGGCGTGCCTAGGGGGTAGGCGCGCCCCCCACCCTCGTGGGGCCCTCGTGGATCCACTGACCTACTTCTTTCGCCTATATATACTCATATACCCCGAAAACACACGAGAGCACCACGAAACCCTATTTCGACCGCCGCAACCTTCTGTACCCGTGATATCCTATCTTGGGGCTTTTTCGGTGCTCCGACGGAGGGGGAATTGATCACGAAGGGCTTCTACATCAACACCATAGCCTCTCCGATGATGTGTGAGTAGTTTACCACAGACCTTCGGGTCCATAGTTATTAGCTAGATGGCTTCTTCTCTCTCTTTGGATCTCAATACAAAGTGCTCCTTGATTCTCTTGGAGATCTATTCGATGTAATTCTTTTTGCAGTATGTTTGTCGAGATCCGATGAATTGGGGGTTTATGATCAAGATTATCTATGAAGAATATTTGATTCTTCTCTGAAATATTTTATGCATGATTTAATATCTTTACAAGTATCTTCGAATTAGCAGTTTGGTTTGGCCTACTAGATTGATCTTTATTGCAATGGGAGAAGTTCTTAGCTTTGGGTTCAATCTTGCGGTGTCCTTTCCTAGTGACAGTAGGGGCAGCAAGGCACGTATTGTATTGTTGCCATCAAGGATAAAAATATGGGGTTTATACCATATTGCTTGAGTTTATCCCTCTACATCATGTCATCTTGCCTAATGCATTACTCTGTTCTTATGAACTTAACACTCTAGATGCATGCTGGATAGCGGTCGATGTGTGGAGTAATAGTAGTAGATGCAGAATCGTTTCGGTCTACTTGTCACGGACATGATGCCTATATACATGATCATGCCTAGATATTCTCATAACTATGCGCTTTTCTATCAATTGCTCGATAGTAATTTGTTCACGCACCATAGAATTTGCTATCTTGAGAGAAGCCACTAGTGAAACCTATGGCCCCGGGTCTATCTTCCATCATATTATTTTCCTATCTACTTACTATTTCTGGCGCCTTTTTATTTTGCAATCTTTATTTTCCAATCTATACAACAAAAATACCAACAATATTTATCTTATTATCTCTATCAGATCTCACTTTCGTAAGTGAACGTGATGGGAATGACAACCCCTTTATCGCGTTGGTTGCGAGGTTCTTGTTTGTTTATGCAGGTACCAGGCGACTTGCGTGTTACCTCCTACTGGATTGATACCTTCGTTCTCAAAAACTGAGGGAAATACTTAAGCTACTTTGTTGCATCACCCTTTCCTCTTCAAGGGAAAACCAACGCATGCTCAAGAGGTAGAAGCAAGTCACTTTACTCGTTCCGTAATGCATCATCCCGTGACTAACTCACTGGTCACATTGCTTGCAAGGCTCATAGTGATGTGCAATACTGAGAGGGCCCAGAGATACCTCTCAGATACACGGAGTGACAAATCCTAATCTCGATCTATGCCAACTCAACAAACACCATCGGAGACACCTGTAGAGCATCTTTATAATCACCCAGTTACGTTGTGACGTTTGATAGCACACAAAGTGTTCCTCCGGTATTCGGGAGTTGCATAATCTCATAGTCATAGGAACATGTATAAGTCATGAAGAAAGCAATAGCAATAAACTAAACAATCATAGTGCTAAGCTAACGGATGGGTCTTGTCCATCACATCATTCTCTAATGATGTGATCCCGTTCATCAAATGACAACACATGTCCATGGCTGGGAAACTTAACCATATTTGCTTAACGATCTAGTCAAGTAGAGGCATACTAGGGACACTTTGTTTGTCTATGTATTCACACATGTACTAAGTTTCCGGTAATACAATTCTAGCATGAATAATAAACATTTATCATGATATAAGGAAATATAAATAACAACTTTAGTATTACCTCGGCATATTTCCTTCGCCAATGTCCTAAGATAAACTTTATAACCGACATTAGTTCTTGCAATTCGTATTGTGATCAATACCAAAATCATAAATTGAGTGACAATTGCACTTTCACTTTCTCCAAAGTCGTATGGGGTCATGCTAAGGCATGGAAGGGCGAGATCATCCTGGATGCCCATGAGACTGTGCGAACGATAGGGATCTCTGAGTGGTGGGACTTGACAGTAACCTTGGTGCCAAATGAAAACAAGTGGAGACGAAGTGAAGACGAAGTGGAATTCTTATTTACACCTTGTGGAACATCCGGGAAGGCGAAATCGCCGCATCTTGAGGGGTATGCGCTTGAACCACATTGAGGTGGTGTCTTTGGCTCTCAAGCATGTCACATAGATGGAGATTGCTTTGCTCCATTATACGTCTCCAATATATCTATAATTTTTTATTGTTCCATACTATGATAGTATCAATCTTGGATGTTTTATATGCAATCATATATCATTTTTTGGGACTAACCTATTGACTTAGTGCCCAGTACCAGTTGTTGTTTTTTGCTTGTTTTTAGCTTTTCAGGAAGTCAATATCAAACAAAGTCCAAATGGAGAAAAAACTTTGGATTAATTTTTTCTGGACCAGAAGAGACCCTAGAAGGTTCGGGAGAAGACCTAACGAGCCATGATCGAGCGACAAGCTCGAGAGGCACGCCCCAGGGGGAGGGCGCCCCCAGGCTTCTAGACCCCTTGTGGCACCTATTGACCTAATGCAACCTCTATAAATTCTCAAACATTCCCCTGACATTAGAGAGCCACCCGAAATACTTTTTCCGCTGCCGCAAGTTTCTGCTCTTGTGAGATCCTATCTGGAGGCCTTACCCGACACTCTGCCGGAGGGGGATCAACCATGGAAGGGCTCTACATCGACCTTGTTGTCCTTCTGATGATGTGTGAGTAGTTTACCACAGACCTACGGCTCCATAGCTAGTACCCAGATGGCTTCTTATCTCTCTTTGATCTTCAATACAATGTTCTCCTCGATGTTCTTGGAGATCTATTCGATGTAATCACATTTTGTAGTGTGTTTGTTGGGATCCGATGAATTGTGAGTTTATGATCAGATTATCCATGGATATTATTTGAGTATTTTCTTAACTCTTATATGCATTATTACTATAGCTTTGTATTTCTCTCCGATCTATTAATTTGGTTTGGCCAACTAGATTGATTTTTTTTGCCATGGGAGAGGTGCTTTGTGATGGGTTCAATCTTGCGGTGATCTATATCCCAGTGACAGAAAGGGACACGACACGTATTTGTTATTGCCATTAAGGATAAAACGATGAGGTTTATTCATGCGTGAGTTTACTTTGTCTACATCATGTCATCTTGCTTAAGGAGTTACTCCGTTCTTTATGAACTTAATACTCTAGATGCATGCTGGATAGCGATCGGTGTGTGGAGTAATAGTAGTAGATGTAGTCATGAGTTGGTCTACTTGTCTCAAACGTGATACCTATATACATGATCATTGCCTTGGATATCGTCATGATTATTCGCCTTTCTATCAATTGCCCAACAATAATTTGTTTACCCACCATATGCTATCTTTAAGAGATAAGGCTCTAGAGAAAACTATGCCCCCCGGGTCTACTTTTATCATATATTAAAGTCCACCTTGCTACAATTTTATTTACTTTTTTTGTGCTATCTATCTATCACTACAAGATTTGATCCTCGCAATTAACCGTCGAGGGATTGACAACCCCTTGTTCGCATTGGGTGCAAGTATTTGTTATTTTGTGTGTAGGTACTGCTAACAAGGTGTTGCGTGGTTCTTGTAAGTGCATCTAGTGCCACCCCTAGTTGGTTTTGGAGCATTGACGACAAACCTAGTTGAGGGACTAAAGTGTTTGTGAGAATTACAGGATAACACAGGAAGAAGTCCCTCATTGATTCGGTTTTCCTACCAGAGATGACCCCTAAAAATGTATGAAGACATTGATGTCAAAGGTGGTATATGAAGATATTCACATTGAAGACTATGACAAGAGAAGACATCGCATGAATCCTATGGAGCTCGAAGACTTAGATCTTTCGTGGTTATTTTTCTTCTTTATTGAGTCATAGGAACCACCGTACTGTTAAGTGGGGTCCAAGAGAACCAGTCAGAATGACTGAAGTGATGCTTAACCAAAACCTATGTCTTCGAGTGAAGACTATGAGAGTGAATCTTGTCCAGAGTCGGACAAGTCAGCTTTTCTTGTAGCCCAAGAAAAGTTGCCGTGTGAGTTTGAAATCTGACAGTTGGAACACGTGTCAGTTCCTTAGTGACCCAGGGTCATTTCGGACAAATCAGGTCGGGTTGCCTAGTGGCTATAAATAGCCCACCCCCTACAACCATAAATGGTTGGCTGCTCAGAGTTAGTGTATGGCTTTTGTCGTTTGAGAGCAACCCACCTCGAAGCCTTTGAGAGAGAATTCCTCGCGAGGATAAAGCCCTAACCACCCAAAGCCAAAGAGAATTAGGCATCACTTAAGTCTTCTTGTCTGTGTGATCTGAAGACTTATTACACTTGAGGACTGTGAATCCTCCAGCCGGTTAGGCGTCGCGTTCTGAGCATCCAAGAGACATTGTGGATCGCCGGTGAATGAAGTATGTGAAGGTTTGGGAGTCTACCTTGAAGACTTACCAGAGTGATTGGGCGAGGTCTGTGTGACCTTAGCTCAAGGGGAATACGGTGAGGACTGGGTGTCCTGAGCTGCGTGTTCAGGACTGGGTGTCCGGGACTGTGTGTCCTCAGGTTTAAATACCTAGCCGCCCTAACCAGACATACAGTTGTCACAGCAACTGGAACTGGTCCAACAAATCATTGTCTTCAACGTGTCACCGGTTTCATCATTTCCTTCCCTTTACTTACTGTTGGTCCTTGTGAAGTCATTGTATGATTGCACTATCTTTTATCTTCACTGAGTGACTGCGTGTTCTGTTTGGCTTCATAATATCTTCCTACCTGATCCTTACTACATTGCTGCTATTAGTCATTGTGCTTTCACTCCATTGAATACTTGACTATGGTTTGCCTAGTGTAGTGTACCTTCCGCTGCATGGTAATAGGTTTATTTCTATCGTTTGTCTTCATAACTTCCATGTTTTGAAGACGTTCATAAAAATCGCCTATTCACCCCCCCTCTAGTCGATATAACGCACTTTCAATTGGTATCAGAGCAAGGTACTCCCTTGTTCTGTGTGATTCAGTTTAACCACCTGGAGTTTTAGCTATGTCGACTGCAGGGATAATTAAAGTCTCCGCTGCGTGCCCCGTCTTCGATGGAACTGAATATCCCTACTAGAAGAATAAGATGCGCATGCATCTTGAAGCCATTGACGTTGACCTATGGTATGTCGTCAAGAACGGCGTTCCCAAGGTTGGAGAAGGTGTCACTACTGCTGACGTCAAGAAGTTCGTTCAATTGGACTCTACTGCCAAGAATATCATCTGTGGTCATCTGACCAAAGGACAGTATGGCCGCGTGAGTGCTTTGGAAACATCTAAGCTAGTCTGGGACTGGCTCTCCAAGGTCAACGAAGGCGTCTCAACCCAGAGAGATCAGAGAATCAGTGTCCTTCGCAACCTCTTCAACCGCTTCAAGAGAAATGACAATGAGAATGTCCAGCTCACATTTGATCGACTCACTGACATCACGAATGAGCTTCAAGCCCTTGGCGCTACTGAGATCACCAAGCATGAAGTCGTCAAGACACTACTGAGATCACTTGACAGTTCGTTTGACACCCTAGCCCTGATGATTCAAGAACGTCCTGATTTCAAGACACTCGATCCGTCTGACATACTTGAGAGGCTCAACACACATGAGTTTCAGCTTTCTGAGAAAAGAGATATCTACGGTCCTAACTATGGGCGAACTCGTGCCTTGAAGGCAAAAGTTGTCTCCTCATCTGAAGAAGAATCTGACAGCAGTTCTGATGATCCTGAAGACATTGGAAGGGAACTTGCTATGCTTGTGAAGAAGTTCCAAAAATTCACCAAGAAGAAAGGTTTCAGAAAGTCTTCACGATCAAGCTCAAGGAATGATGAAGCTTCTGCTCATGACTACAAGAAGAAAACATGTCACAAGTGCAAGAAACCTGGCCACTTCATCTCTGAGTGTCCTCAGTGGGACAATGAGAACAAAAAGAAGAAGAAGAGCAAGGAATATGACTCTGACGACAAGAAGAAGAAGAAATACTCAAAGTCTTCTTCCAAGTCTTCTTCAAAGTCTTCATCACACAAGAAGAGCTCATCTGGCAAGGCACGTGCGTTTGTTGGCAAGGAAATGGATTCAGAGGAGGAGTCCGCTTCTGAGGAGGCGGAGGTGGAGTCTGAGGAGGAGTCCGATTCTGGCGTCACAAGTCTGGCTACAGCATACGTTGCCAAGTCCATCTTCAACACTGAAGACAATGACCTCATCACCGACACCGATGCAAATGACAAGGACTACTCCGCTCCTACCTACTGCTTCATGGCACGCGGTGCCAAGGTAAACACACACACTACTCACTATCAAACATCCAGTGACGATGACTCTGATTGTGGTTCAAAACCCAGCTACAAAACACTTGCTAAAATTGCAACTGAACAACAGAAAGCCATGGAACATATTCAAAAACTGTTAGACAAAAGCGATGATTTGTTAGGTGCTGAAATGACTCGATCTGAGTCCTTAATTGAAGACATAAAAAATCTTCACGTTAAGTATGAGGAACTTGAAAGTCGTCATGAAACGCTCTCAACAACTCATGAAAAGCTTTCCTATGATTATCTTCAAAGGAAGCAAGATCTTGAGAAATTGAGCGGCTCATGAAGATCTTCAAAAGGAAAACGAGTCACTTCGCGCCGAACAGATCAGCTCCGCTCAGGAAGGATTTGAACCACCATGTCTTAAGTGCATTGAGCGTGATAATGCTACTACTGTTGCTGAATATTCTACTGTTGCTACTGTTGCAATATCTTCAACTGTTGATGTGGGAACTAACCCCTCTGCTGAGGATTCCACTGCTATTGCTGATGAGGATGCTAGGTTGAAGACATTGCTTGAAACAGGGATGTACAAAAGTCTTAAAGGGCATCAGACACTATGTGATGTCCTCAAAAAGCAGATCTTGAACCGAAACCCGAGGAAAGAGGGTGTTGGGTTCGTAAGGAAAATGAATGCTGATGGCTCTTACAGGAAACCTGAGCAGTACCCCAAAACCACATGGGTTGCTGCAAAGGAATCTTCAGCAGATCTATCCAATCTATCTGGCTTCTCTTGTGCAAACCCCATTGTCATTGATGAATCCTTTGATGCAAACTATAAACTGTTTAAGAATCAGAATGGTGAAGTGTTTGCCAGGTACATTGGTACTAACTGCAGGAATGGACCGCCTATGAAGAAGATCTGGGTTCCGAAAAAGTGTCTAGAGAATCTTCCTGTGAATGTCATCATGACACCACACGTGAAGAAGACAAACCTCAGACCACAGGCTTCATACGGTCCAAAGGCGTCATACAGACAGAGGACTCACCTGAGTCGCACTAACGCAAATGTTTTGCAGGGAAACCATACTCAGGCCTATGAATATGAGCGCGGTTCATCAAACCGCCATGTTCATAAGACCAAGAACTATTTTGCTTATTCTTATGAGTACTATTGTCCGACTGCAAGACTTTTTGCTAGGGCTCCAAAGCCAAAGTTCTCAGACGCTGCACTTAGACTTATTGCTTCTAAGCCACCCTTGAAGATGTGGGTGGCTAAGAAAGCTTAACTCTCTTTTGCAGGGAAAGGTCTCCAGCAGAAAACCAAAATCGTCTGACGCTATTGCTAGGGACCTTAAACATCTTGTAGGGCGGAAGATCAAATGCCCGAATGGTCTTACTATGTACTTCGTTCCTGAATCACTTGCTACTCTCCCTATTAGTCCTAATCTGGATCTAAGCTTTCATAACCCACTAGTTCGTCAAATGTTTTTGCTTCACAATTCTCTTCGTGAAGCCTATCCCCCTAACTGCACTGTAGGGTACGACACCAGCGTCTTCAGAATGGATTATTGATAGTGGGTGTACCAATCACATGACTGGCAAAAGAAGCCATCCGACAAGAGTCACATCACATTTGCTGACACTGGTAAAAGTAAGGTACTGGGTCTAGGTAGAGTTGCAATCTCAAAGGATCAACACATGGATAAAGTCATGCTTGTTGAATCCCTTGGCTTCAACTTAATGTCTGTCTCAATGCTTTGCGATTTGAACATGATCGTAATATTTGGAAAATATCGCTGCCTTTTACTAATGGAATCTGACAAGTCTCTAGTGTTTGAAGGGTATCGGAAAGATGATTTGTACGTAGTCTTCTAGCAAAGGCTTCAGAATGCTGGCCCCCAGCTTGCCGTATGTCTTCTAGCAAAGGCTTCAGAATGCTGGCTCTGGCATCGGAGGCTAGGGCATG
The DNA here is from genome assembly GCF_018294505.1 of Triticum aestivum. NCBI lineage: Eukaryota > Viridiplantae > Streptophyta > Magnoliopsida > Poales > Poaceae > Triticum > Triticum aestivum. The sequence continues at coordinate 560,740,095 of NC_057797.1, read as the reverse complement.
CTGGCATGAGGAACCTCCACACCCTTGCAAAGAAGAAGCATGTCATAGGCATCAAGGGCATCAAGTTCAAGAAAGATCACTTATGCGGTGCCTGTGAAGCAGGGAAGATGACGAGGGCCAGACATCCCTCGAAGACAATCATGACAACCACTCGACCCTTCGAACTGCTCCACATGGATCTTTTTGGTCCCACTCATTACTCAACTCTTACTACTACTGCTTGCCTCTATGGCTTTGTTATTGTTGATGATTATTCTAGATATACTTGGGTGCACATAATCCTCTACAAGACTGAAGTGCAGGATGTCTTCAGACGCTTCGCCAATCGAGCAATGAACAACTATGGCGCCAAGATAAAGCACATCAGAAGTGACAATGGCACTGAATTCAAGAACACCGGCCTTGATACATATCTTGATATCTTGGGCATCACACATGAATTCTCAGCCCCGTACACGCCATAGCAGAATGGCGTCGTCGAACGCAAGAACATAACACTCATTGAGATGGCCCGAACGATGCTTGATGAATACAAGACTCCAAGAAAATTCTAGCCTGAAGCCATTGATACTGCATGCCATACAATCAATCGTGTTTATCTTCACAAGCCTCTGAACAAGACATCTTATGAGCTCCTTACTGGCAAGAAGCCAAATGTCAGTTACTTCAGAGTATTTGGTGCCAGGTGCTGGATCAAAGATCCACATCACACTTCAAAATTTGCACCAAAAGCACTGAGGGTTTTATGCTTGGATATGGAAAGGATTCGCACTCCTACAGAGTCTTCAATCTCTTTCATTATAAAGTGGTTGAAACAATGGATGTGCGGTTTGATGAGACTAACGGTTCACAAAGAGAGCACCTCCCAAATGTGCCAGATGAAGTTCCATCCAGCGAATCAATCAAGCTTATGGGAACCGGAGAAATCATACCCTCTGAATCTCAACCTGAAGAGGAACTTATCATCTCCGCACCTGATCAACCTGAAGACAATGCTCAGCCTGAAGACAATCCCACTAACAATGACAATGATCAGCAAGAGCAAAACCTTCGCCCTGTACATCCTCGTGTTGCCAATGAGGTGCAGATTGAGAGAATAATTGACAACATCAATGCACCTGGTCCGCTCACTCGTTCAAGGGCAACTCAGCTAGCAAATTTCTGTGGGCACTTTGCATTCATCTCAATTACAGAACCGAAGAAAGTTGAAGAAGCCTTCATGGAACCTGAATGGATTCAAGCTATGCAAGAAGAGCTTCAACAGTTTGAGCAGAATAATGTATGGGAACTATTTAAGTGTCCTGATCCTCGGAAGCACAACATAATAGGCACCAACTGGATATACCGCAACAAGCAAGATGAGCATGGTCAAGTTGTCAGAAACAAAGCTCGTCTCGTTGCTCAAGGATATACTCAAGTGGAAGGCATTGACTTCGATGAAACATTTGCTCCTGTGGCTAGACTTGAAGCCATATGCATACTGGTGGCCTATGCCAATCATCACAATATACTTCTATATCAAATGGATGTGAAGAGCGCCTTTCTCAATGGCAAGATTGAAGAAGAAGTGTATGTTGCACAACCGCCTGGCTTTGAAGATCCAAAACATCCTGACATGGTATACAAGCTCAACAAGGCACTGTATGGCCTCAAACAAGCCCCTCGGGCTTGGTATGACACACTCAAATACTTCTTGAAGAGCAAACGCTACATACCTGGTTTCCTAGACCCCACTCTCTTCACGAAGACATATGATGGTGAACTGTTTGTGTGCCAAATATATGTGGATGACATTATCTTCGGCTGCACCAATCAGAAGTATAGTGAAGAGTTTGGATATATGATGCAAGAGCAATATCAGATGTCCATGATGGGAGAGCTGAAGTTCTTCCTCGGTCTCCAAATACGACAGCAACGCAACGACATCTTCATATCTCAAGAGAAGTATCTCAAAGATTGCCTGAAGAAGTTCGGTATGCAAGACTGCAAAGGCTTCACGACACCAATGCCAGCCAAGCATCATCTCGGTCCCGACGATAATGGTAAAGAGTTCGACCAAAAGGTATACCGCTCCATGATTGGTTCTTTGCTTTATCTATGTGCATCTAGGCCAGATATTATGCTTAGTGTTTGCATGTGTGCTCGATTTCAAGCGACACCAAAGGAGTCGCATCACTTAGCTGTGAAGCGAATTCTTCGATATTTGGCTCACACCCCAACTCTAGGATTATGGTATCCAAAGGGCTCAGAGTTTGATCTGGTTGGATTCTCGGATGCTGATTATGCTGGTGACAAAGTGGATCGCAAATCTACATCACGCACATGTCACTTTCTGGGACGATCACTTGTATGTTGGTCTTCAAAGAAGCAGAACTGTGTATCTCTCTCCACTGCTGAATCTGAATACATTGCTGCTGGATCTTGCTGCGCTCAGCTTCTGTGGATGAAGCAAACACTCAAGGACTATGGCATTCATCTGAAGCAAGTGCCACTCTACTGCGACAACGAAAGCGCCATCAAGATTGCCAACAACCCAGTTCAGCACTCGAAGACAAAGCACATTGAGATTCGTCATCACTTTCTCAGGGATCATGTTGTGAAGGAAGATATTGATATCATACACGTCAACACTGAAGAGCAATTGGCAGATATCTTCACCAAGCCCTTGGATGAGAAGAGATTTTGCAAGTTACGGTGTGAGCTAAATATCCTGGAATCCTCAAATGTCCTGTGATCAGGCACACATCCTAACTCTTATGCATATTGATGACTTAGATGTGCAACACACGAAGTAAAGTATATCTTCAATCAATGAAGACATACATTTTAAGTGTGAATACATTAATGTGGAATTTGACTTCGGAGCGCCACGATAATTGTGCGCCGTGTCTGGGTCTACTACTTCCTATACGGTGGGTAACGCCACCACCAAATGTTCTGTTTGAAGTGTTTCACTCATGGTGTTACATTTGCTATGTCTTCACATTTGGTTTGGCTTCAATCTCAACATATCTTCATGATTATCTTCACTATGTTGATTATATATATATATATATATATATATATATATATATATATACTAGTGTTCTGTCCTCTACAACATTCACTTATAGCTATGTCTTCTTGTTGAATCTTTTGAACTAAGTGAATGTGATCGGACCCTAACCTCTCTATGCTTTCTATCTCAAACTCTATCTCTCCAAATCATATCCATTCTATTGAAACTGTTGAATGTCTTCTCTGCGTCCATGTCAGCAGAAGATACAGAGACAACCATTAAGTCCGTTTTCAATGCTCATTCCTCCACCTGAAACCCGGAGTAGTGGGAACGACCACCCGACAATCCAGGCATGCGTGGAACGTGGAACGAACTCCAATATGCTGCATGATGGCCATGTGTTCCTCAGATGCGAATCGCCAGGGGCACTGTCGGTGTCAAAACCGGCGGATCTTGGGTAGGGGGTCCCAAACTGTGCGTCAAGGCCGGATGGTAACAGGAGACAAGGGACACGATGTTTTTACCTAGGTTCGGGCCCTCTCGATGGAGGTAATACCCTACTCCTGCTTGATTTATATTGATGATATGGGTAGTACAAGAGTAGATCTACCACGAGAACAAGGAGGCTAAACCCTAGAAGCTAGCCTATGGTATGATTGTTGTATATGGAGTTGATGTCCTACGGACTACCACCCTCTGGTTTATATAGACACCGGATAGGGATAGGGTTACACAGAGTCGGTTACAATGGTAGGAGATCTTGAATATACGCATCGCCAAGCTTGCCTTCCATGCCAAGGAAAGTCCCATCCGGACACGGGACGAAGTCTTCAATCTTGTATCTTCATAGTCCTGGAGTCCGGCTGAAGGTATAGTCCGGCTACCCGAACACCCCCTAATCCAGGACTCCCTCAGTAGCCCCTGAAGCAGGCTACAATGACAACGAGTCCGGCGCGCAGATTGTCTTCGGCATTGCAAGGCGGGTTCCTCCTCCAAGTCCTTCATAGAAGATTGTAAACACCAAGAGTAGTGTCCGGCTCTGCAAAATAAGTTTTCCACATATTGCCATAGAGAGAATAATATTAACACAAATCAAATCTGCTGACGTATTCCACAGTGCGTCATCACACTACGGCCAAGTCCTTTACTCGAATCGTTTTTACTTTTCCACCTCAGCACGTTTTGCGAGGCGGTTTCCTTGGCACGTCTTGTCAAAGCAGAGATCGTGTACCCCTTTTATGGGATTCTCATCAATACGGACGTGGGTAACCCAACCGTTCCCGTTAGCACGTTTCCTCGATTAAAGACGAGTCCCAAATGGTTACGGGGAGGGCTCTTGGTATTCAACCTCTTATAAAGAGACCAAGGCCTTACTCCTTTTTTCGATCTCAAGCGAGTTCGCCCGTCGCCTCGAGTTCCAACACCCTAGGCTCCAGATTCCAGGCGCTTCGGACCTTCGACGATGTCTGGTTCTGACCTTCAAGGCTGATGGACGCCCTCTTCCGTCACGGAGGAGGATGTACTAAAGTTGAGGGAGGCTAAGTTTCTGACCGGCGAAATTTCGCATAGGTTGCCTGCTCAAGGGCAGGTCATTCCCAGTCCCCAGCCCGGTGACTGCGTGGTGTTCATGTCTCACTTCCTTCAGGGGTTGGGCTTCCCAATGGATCCCTTTGTGAGGGGACTGCTGTTTTATTACGGGTTGGAATTCCATGACTTAGCTCCAGAGTCCATCCTCCATATCTCCTCATTTATTGTCGTGTGTGAAGCGTTCCTCCGTGTTACCCCTCACTTCGGATTATGGCTCAAGACCTTCAAAGTGGAGCCGAAGATGATCAAGGGATGGCACGCAGAGTGCGGAGGCGCTGTTATAAGCAAAAATGTTGATGCTCCATGGCCCGAGGGTTCTTTTCAATAGGAGCTAGGCTTGTGGCAACGAGAGTGGTTTTATATCACCGCTCCCCGGAGCACCAAGTGGGTGGCGCCTCCTGCCTTTCGCTCGGGTCCCCCACCACGGCTAGCTTCATGGGTCAACAGAGGGTTAGATGGGGGTTTGCCCAAAGACGTGCCTTTGTTACAGGGCCGCATTAAGGATCTCTTGGAAGGAGACCTCAGCCTGGTCAAGGTGACACAGGTCTTGCTGATTCATCGAATATTGCCCGGCAAACGTCGCTCCCTTCGCCTGTGGGAGTTTAATCCAGAGGGACCGCGAGCTCTCCAGAATTTCATGGGCGCAACGCCTGCGGAGATGTATAAACTGTTCTTCGGATCACAAGAGATGTGTCCGGATTTAACCGAGGATGCAAGCCTAAGCTACAATCGCCCGGATACTCAAGTAAGCAACCTTGTGCCCGGACCTTCTATCCGTATAATTGTCATAAACTTGCCCCTAAAAGAGCCGTCCTTTTAAACAGGAGTGGATAGCGAAGGCAAAGCTGATCAGGTGTCCGGCTCCCCTTCCCGAAACCAGGCCGGATCCCGTGCTGGTCAGGATGCTGGAGATAATGCCTTTGGAGGGAAGCAAGGGGGAGGACAAGGAAACTATGGCCTCCTCGAAGGAGGCTGCTCCGAAGGGAGGAACCGACAATTCCGCTCCTAAGGGGAAGAAGAGAGCCGCCTCTGACGACCCGGAGACCATGGCCTCGAAGCGGGGGACAAAATCCTCGTCAGAGGGTCCGACGCCGGGGAGTTCCTCGACCGGACTACGCCCTCAAGGGGATCAGCCCTCCAGCGAGCCGTAAGTAGAGAAAGATTTTCCTTTTGAGGGATGAGGGAAATCCATGATTTATATCTGAGAAGATTAACCGAATTTTTACCTTGTAGCTCGGACCTCAGCCCTTCTCAGCAGAGCTCGTCTTCGGGAGATCTCTTGCCGTGCCGCCTAGCGAGGCGGGCGACCCTGAGGTGTCGTCGCGGAGGGTTTCTCCGAATCCGGCAGGGGCGGAAGATAGCTATGTGGCCCCCCGAGGTTCTCCGTGTCCGGCCTTCGAAAGAGGTCGTGGGACAAGTCCGGCACCGTCTGGTGCTCGGCCGGAGGAGCTAAAGATTCTGCTGGGGCGAGCTTCTATCTCGGAGGAGCACCGTGCATTGATGGGCATGGTGATTGAAAGGGTCTCATCCGCAGAGAGCGGATTACATGAGGCCGTCAAAAGTTTACTGACGGGTTTTGAGGTACATTAGATAATGTACACTTTTGTCAGTTGCGGATGAATAAGATGCGCCCTGTGTAGATAGTAGCCCCTGAGACTCTGCGCGTCGTCAAGAAATAACGACACGCGGAGGATCATAATCCCAGGTCTAAGATGTCGCCTTTGAATGTAGGCGGTAGGGTGTCCGGAATTGAGCCGAACTGATGATTTTGCCGAACTAAAGCGGCAACTGGACGTGGTAGATGCCGACATCGCGCTTGTCAACAAGCGGCTTGATGAGGCTCAAGGTATGTAATTCCTCGGGCAGCATCAGGTAAGAAGAGTTTTATGCCAGTGTCTTACGATGTGTGTGCTTGACGCAGATGGTGCAGCCGCCGTGGAGAGTCTTAGGGCAGAACTTGCCCGAGCTAAAGAACAAGCCAGAGAAAGTGATGCGGCTGCCAAGAAAGCCCTTGAAGAGCTGAGAGCCGAACAGGCTGCTCATTGCTGAAGCAAGGAAGAGATGGCCGAGATGGCCGAAAAGTTAAAGAGTGCTGCAGACCGTTGCAGACTTCTTGAGAAAGAAGACCAGGCGAAACAAACGGACTTAGAGAAGGCCGTTGCCAATGCCAAGGGCGCGCGCTCTGCGATGAGAGCTGCGAAGGAGGAGCTGCGTCAGGCCGAACAGATTGCGGCTGGAAAGCCCTTTATGCTGCGAAGGAAATTTTGCGATCCGAAGTTTGCTCCGTTGGACCGGATGGGAGTGTGGAGGATACCTATCTGGATTTGGCAGCGAGTGCTGCTGATGCGACCGAACACTTTCGGGATCAGAAAGATCGCGAAGTGGAAAAGCTTTTCTGGTCGCAGTTTCACAATCTAGAGCGTCCACTGGCAGTGGACGATCATTTGGCTCAATGGGCCGAACTGAATAGGTTGTCCGGACTCGCCATGAAGTACGTCATGGGTCATCTGTGGCCGGGGAGATCGGAGCCGAAGAGTTATTTCAGCTTGGTGCAGCAATTCCTTGACACGGTGTCGCGTATTGATGCAATGAAGAGGTCAACATGCATAGAGGGCGCAAGGATGGCTCTTGCCCGTGTCAAGACATACTGGGCAGAGATGGAGACCACCGTTGTTGCGTCCCGAGATTCGGACAAAAGCCGAGTATCATCCGAGCACTATTTTCAGGAAGTCCTTGAAGGCGCCCGTGCAATAGAGACGTAGTGCTCGAAAGATGCTATGTTATGATAGCATATGTAATTATAAAGTAATATTTTGATAAACAGTAGTGGCCTTTTTATACTTGTGCCTTCAAGTATTGGGAACACCTCCCGTGCGGCCGTTTTAAGATATATATATATACAAAATCTGAAAGATGGCAGTCGTTGGCTTCAGCCCCCATGCACATAGTGCGGGGGTGCTCGCAGAAGACGCATTTTCACACTTAACCCAACGTCTTGGTCCTACAAAGGAGGTGATAGCGCAGCGGGCCAGGCAACCGGACTATAATGCTTTAACACTTTCACTTAGCCATAGGAGCTTGACAGTGAGACTATTTAGGTAGCCCCTTGGTGGCGACTGCGCTCGCCCGAGTTCGGGGCGCGTATGTGCCTGACCGGGAAGCGGCCCTTCGTTAAAGTGGAGGAATCCGATAGATTCCGATAGGTCATCGAGTGGCTGACCAGTCTCACGCTACATCATGACAGTCAGTTTTCGGCTTTCTCTACTGAGGTGCTCGCCCGGCCGAACCGGGGCACAATCGCAGTAGTTCTCCTGGTGCTACCTTAGCCGATAGAGCGGAACGTAAGGTAGCCGAACTCAGGAGCCGGGCAACCCAACATTTGACCAAAGACATGATTCGGAGCTGATGCATATAATGCCAAAACTCGCGACGCCGAACACTCCCTAAGGTGTTCGGTCTTTATGAGTGCGGGCGAAACAACACTCTTTATTAAAAAAGCCCCTAGTGTCCAGGTACGTGCAAAAATTCTGACGTGGCCACATGCCAAGACGCCAGCCTCCTCCTTGGTTATGTCAGAAAGAACCAGGGGATGTGTAGCAACAAGAGACAGTAAAAAAGGTTTACGCAGGGTCTTAATCTAAAAAGAATCCTTTAGGACGGGTCCCTACTGCACGTCTGCGCTTGTGTCTCCGTTGTGCCGTATCCTGGACGGGCGCCGCACGACGTTCATCTGTAAAAGAGAGGAACTGAGTTGAAAACGGGTCGTGCCGAACAAAAGTTTAAAATAAACAAAGTATAAAGTAAAATATATAAAATTGAGCTTTATTGTCTCTTATTGTATATGCATGGAGCCCCTAGTGGGGGTATATGGCCACTAAGCCTGCATCAATGATGATTTTGTCCCGAACTCGTCTATCCGCGTTCGTGGTCTTTAATGACCTATTTCGAAGTTTTTTGGCCGGTGAGGCCATTTTACTGTGGGGCTGTCAAAGCGGCCGCACAGTCCTCCGCTTGGGGAGGCGCACTTTAGTGCTTCCCCTTCAAAGAGATGATGCCTCGTGGACCGGGCATCTTAAGCGTGAGAGATGCATAATGCGGTATTGCGTTAAAGCGGGCGAAAGCTTCGCGTCCCAGTAGTGCTTGATAGCGACTTGAGAACGGGACGATATGGAAGGTCAGCTTTTCACGGCGGAAGTTATCGGCAGAGCCGAATATAACTTCGAGCCGGAGAAAACCCATACAATGGGTGTCCGGACCAGGTGTTACCCCTTGAAAGGAGGTTTTGCTGCGGCGGATTCTTGCTGGGTTTATCCCCATGTGATGGATTGTATCCTGATATATCAGGTTTAGTCCACTGCCGCCGTCCATAAGGACATTTGAAAACCGGAGTCCGCCAATTATTGGATCGAGTATCAAGGCAGTCCAGCCTGCATTCTTGATATTTCTAGAATAATCTAGCTGATCGAAGATGATTGGTTTTGACAACCAGTGGCGGGACCCTTTGGGGATAGGTCGTGTGGTGCGTACCTTTATGGGCGCCGCACGTTTTGTTATGTGAAGTAAGTTCACTGTTTTTACTTCTTGTGGGAAGTTCTTTTGTTTCCTGGTGCTCTGCTTTTGGGGTTCGTCCTCGTCTTCGCTTGGTGTGTCGAGCCCCTTGTGTTCGGCATTGAGTCTGCCGGATTGTTTGAAAACCCAACAATCTCTGTGGGTATGGTTAGCAGGCTTCCCGGGAGTACTGTGTATCTGACATATCCTGTCCAGGATTTTATTTAAGTTGGATGGATCGTCCCTGTTATCCTGGAGGGGTGGTTTTGTCTGATTTTGTCGTGAACCTTTGAATCCGGCATTGACTGCCGTGCTCTTCGGACTTTTTTCCTTAGTCCGGCGACGGTCCTTGTTGCGTCGCGGTTTTCCGTTTCCATCCCTAGTTTCGGATGTACTTGGGTCGCTGGGGCTGCACCTTGCCAACCAGCTGTCCTCTCCTGCACAAAAGCGGGTCATGAGGCTTGTTAGTGCGGCCATTGTTCTTGGCTTTTCTTGGCCGAGGTGTCTGGCGAGCCATTCGTCTCGGACGTTATGCCTGAAAGCTGCTAAGGCTTCGGCGTCCGGACAGTCGACTATCTGATTCTTTTTAGTGAGGAATCTATTCCAGAACTGCCGAGCTGATTCTCCGGACTGTTGAGTTATGTGACTAAGATCGTCTGCATCCGGAGGGCGGACATAGGTCCCTTGAAAATTTGCTCGGAAAGCATCCTCGAGCTCTTCCCAACTTCCAATTGTGTTTTCAGGAAGGCTTTTAAGCCAATGCCGGGCTGGCCCTTTAAGCTTAAGGGGTAAATATTTTATGGCGTGGAGATCGTCTCCTCTAGCCATGTGTATGTGGAGGATATAATCCTCGATCCAGACTCCAGGGTCTGTTGTTCCATCATATGCCTCTATGTTTACGGGTTTGAATCCCTCTGGAAATTCATAGTCCAGGACCTCATCAGTGAAACATAGGGGGTGTGCGGCGCCCCTGTATTTGGGTGTGCCGGATTCTGATGATGGCTTTATTGCATTGCTTACGAGAGCTTGCTTTCTTGGCCCATAAATGGACCTAAATGGGCCATGATGCTAATACTTAGGTGGGTCGCATGCCGATTTAAGTCGGCGCCGCTTGCCACTTTATGGGGTCGTCTATCCGACCGTGTGGCTTTCTTATTTTTTGAATGCGAGGGCTCTAGGGCCTCTTCGTCGAATTCAGGTAGTAGCTTTCTTTTCGGATAGCTTTTAGTGCGGCTACCGTCACCGTATTTATCTACGGTATTGATTACTTTGCTCCATCTAATCCGGAGTGCATCTTCCGCTATTTTTAGCTTCCGTTTCTGCTTTTTCAGGCTGCATGCAGTTGCAACGAGCCTCTCGTGGAGATTCTTCTGCTCCATGGGTTTATCTGGCGTGAGGTCGTCCGGAATGCCGTTTTCGCCGGAGCAGGGATGTTCGGTTTCTCTATCCGTGTTGCCCTGTTCGGACGGTTGCTCTAAGGCTTGCTCGTCGTCTACCGACTCGTCCTGCTCTATGGCTGGGTTTTTATCAAGGCAGGGCTTGGGTCGGCGTTTACGCCGACGCTTTGATTGCTTTTCGGGGGGTCGATCTCCCGTTCCATCCCCTTTTTCCTTGTTGTCGCTTCCTTTAGGGGTATCCACCATGTACACATCATGAGATGAGATGGCTGTCCAATGCCCTATGGGCGTTGGTTCATCGGTATCTCCTGCATCGTCATCCATGCTTTCGATGTCTCCGGAGTCGAAGTTGAGCACGTCATTTAAATTGTCGACAGTGGCTACCAAGTGGGTGGTGGGTGGGCTTTGAATTTCTTCATCGTCCGTATCCCATCCTCGCTGACCGCAGTTCGGCCAGGGCTCTCCTGATAAAGAGAGAGACTTGAGAGAATTCAGGATATCGCCAAAAGGCGAGTGCTGAAAGATGTCCGTGGCGGTGAACTCCATTATTGGCGCCCAATCGGATTCGATCGGCAGGGGCGCGGGGGGTTCGGAATCTGAAGAGGAGTCCGGATCCTCGGAGTCGTGAGTCACGTGAAGTGTGGGGCTGGCGTTCGGCTCGATCGCCTTTGAGATCGCAGCCCCCGAGGTGACGTGCAACCGCTCATCCTCGATTGACACAACTGGCTCCGAATTAAGGGTCGGAGCTGGTGCGTTTGCGGCCTCCGGGATACTGTTCGGTGAGAGAGCTAGATCATGCCCCGCGAGACAGCGCGGCGCGCTTGGTTGTGGCTCGAATCCGTCGAAGATCAAATCTCCGCGGATGTCTGCCATGTAATTTAGGCTTCCAAACCTGACTTGATGGCCAGGGGCGTAGCTTTCGATCTGCTCCAGGTGGCCAAGCAAATTGGCCCGCAGTGCGAAGCCGCCGAAGACGAAGATCTGTCCGGGGAGAAAAGTCTCACCCTGGACCACATCGTTGTTGATTATCAAAGGAGCCATCGGGCGTAAAGGCGACGACACAGAGGAACTCTCAATGAAAGCACCAATGTCGGTGTTAAAACCGGCGGATCTCGGGTAGGGGGTCCCGAACTGTGCGTCAAGGCCGGATGGTAACAGGAGACAAGGGACACGATGTTTTTACCCAGGTTCGGGCCCTCTCGATGGAGGTAATACCCTACTCCTGCTTGATTAATATTGATGATATGGGTAGTACAAGAGTAGATCTACCACGAGATCAAGGAGGCTAAACCCTAGAAGCTAGCCTATGGTATGATTGTTGTATATGGAGTTGATGACCTATGGACTACCACCCTTCGGTTTATATAGACACCGGATAGGGTTAGGGTTACACAGAGTCGGTTACAATGGTAGGAGATCTTGAATATACGCATCGCCAAGCTTGCCTTCCACGCCAAGGAAACTCCCATCCGGACACGGGACGAAGTCTTCAATCTTGTATCTTCATAGTCCTGGAGTCCAGTTGAAGGTATAGTCCGGCTACCCGAACACCCTCTAATCCAGGACTCCCTCAGGCACCTGTGTAATAACACAGTGCCGCCCCTGTACCTATAAATACACACCTCACAGCAGTCATTATCTCTTCTTCCACACTCGCACGAACCCTAGCGCCACCGCTAGCCCTCGACGACGCCGGCGACGAAGCGCTTCGCTGCCGCAACCTCTCCGACGCCGTCTTCACGCCGACCGCGGACATCGTCTTCTACACCGTCGCCGTAGGTGTCCTCCGTCGCCAAGTTAGGGCACGGATGATCGAATTGCTTGGCCTCCTCTTCCATTTCGTCTAGCAGTTCTTCGTGTGGTAAATAAAATTTCCTTTTACGGCCCCTTTGATCCTATAGCTTTATCACTTTCTACCACAAGCAGTTTCTATTCACACAAGTTGGATCTCTTTCATACTGCATCTCATAACATGCCTAGTATATTCACTTATGCTTCACAAAGTAGTTAGATTCCTCACTTGTACTGATCCGTGTATTCGTACAAATCTGGAACCAACTCCTTATCTATGAGTGAATATCTTCGCACGATGAGGTCAATGTCTTCTAAACTAATTTATCTTCAAAATCTTCTGAGAATGCATATGACCTCTTCCCCTTCCCTCGCACCTTAATGCTGTCACAGGTACATGTCCGTGGGAGAATCCCTTGGTTCTCATAGTCTGCATTCATTTGCAGAATTCTTACAGCATCACATAAATTCTCCCGAAGCCAGTTCATGTTTGTCCAGCAAGCGAAAACCTTTGAAGCCTTTGAAAGTATTGAAGCCTTTCAGTTTAAAGTTCATCGCTTCAGAGAAATCAGCAATGAAGGGTGGCAGAAAGCATCAAGGAGAAACATCAAGAGATCTTCCCGATGACCTCTCAGAGCTGTACAAGACAGATCCTGAAGAGGATTACAATCAGCGCAAGACACGAATCCAATGGATTCGATGCTATTGGGCAGAATAGTGGTTCAAGTACAGATTTGTGACCAAGGAATATGCTGAAAAGAATGCCATCAAGCGACCATGGGGAGACATCCTCTACAAAAATCTTCAACCCAGGACTAGAGATGAAGCCATTGAACAAGGCTTCTATCCCTGCATGGTTCGTGGACCACAGCCTGTGGATGCTGACCCATCGTCCCTTCTATGGTGTCGTGACGACAATCTGTTTAAGCGCAACTTCCAGTTTGCCCAGAACTCAGCAAAGCAGAACAAGAAGACTTTGGGTTTAGATTTCAACCCTGGTCCCTCTACTCCCCATGCCGATGGAACTCGCGAAGCTGAACCCAATCTTCTTGGGCCCTTCTACAACCTTGAAGGTCTCATCACTCACATCGTGGTTCAAGGGACAGCCGTGAATGAGCCTGTAGATGACGCTGAATCAGATGAAGCGCCTGCAGCGCCGAAGCCGAAGAAGCTGAAGCAGCCAAAAGCTTCAAAGCCGGCCTCTGCAACAAAAATCGCACGGGCGAAGCCACTGGCAACTGCACCTCCTAAAGTCAGTGTGCATTCTGAAGATATGTCACGCATCTCCAAGCCCCAGAAGGTCAAGATGCCTCTGCCACACACCGGCCAAGAGCTAACAGCTGCTGCCATTCTGCGCAATGATGCCATTGACCTGTCAAGTGATGAAGATCTTGCAGATGACGCTCTTGAGCAACTCATCAAGAGCAAAGAAGAAGCAGAAATATTCAATGATCTGCCTCTCTTTGATGTAACAATCATCCACAACTTCATTGATGAGTGGTTTGACACGCCAAACGTCAGCTTCGAAGATCTGCAACTACCCATTGGCCTCAGTGTCGCCTTCCATGGCGCCATTGCTTCAGAGCTAGCCCTCGCTCAGCGCATCGTCGAACTGAAGCAAAAGATTGACTATGAAAAGGCTCAGTTCAAGAAGCATATGGCCAAGCTCAGCATGCAAGAGGTGAAAAACTTCAAGATTATGTTGCACGAGCTCAAAGAAGCCTTTCTCAAGAAACGCGCAGAAGCTCAGAGTTCTCGGGAGTGTATGAAGATCCTGGCTGACAAGTGTGTGCAAGGCTACAATGAAGCTGAGAAGCGCAAGGCCCTTGGGCGTCCGGGCATTGATCCCAGGATGGATGCTAAGCAGAAGAAGAAGCCCATTGTGGCCGAACCTCTCGCACCAAGGCAGGAAGCAGATCCCATTTTCTTCCCAACTAGAATGACTGGCTCGAAGCCAAAAGCCCGGTCAACCGCTTTAGAGCTGAAGAAGAGGAGGACTGCTGAGGCTGAAGCCAAGAAGAGGAAACGTCCTGAAGCCTCTCCTACTGCCCCCTCCAAGAAGAAGAGGAAGACCAAGAAAGAACGGGCTGCTCACACAGAGCCCTTGATTGTTGAACCCATCTCCATGGTTCACCCTGACGCTGAATCCCAAGAACGTCAACTGACAATCCATGAGCCTGCTTTCACAGAGGCTCATGAAGCTGAAGACTTTCCAGCAGCTGATCCCATCGCTGCTGAAGACATTGGTCACCATGACCATGTAGAAGATGGTGCAGTCCTTCCTCAGCTTGAGCACAGCGAACTCATCAGCATTGGTCGTTCTCTGACGCCAATTGCTCAGGATGCTTCATGGGCTAATCACCCACAAGAGGAAGAAGACTTTGAGGCCCAGCCAACTCTAACTATACAGGTTTCGCAAAGGACCAAGGCCTCCAGTCTCTGCGTCTGAAGCTGAAGCTGCTGAAGACATTCCGGCTGCATCAGCCGATGAAGAAGAAGTCCCACAAGCTGCTACTCCCCTGTCCCACCAAGAAGCGGCTCTCGAGGAGAATGTGGTTGTGACCGACCCTCCAGCTCGTCAAGTGGAGGTTGAAAATCTTGAGGCTGCCACCACCAACACCACTGAAGCCACTGACGTTGTCATGGCTGAAGCTAATATGGAGCCCTCACCAACAAAAGCACCAGAAGTCAGCGAAGCCACTAATCCCAATGCTTCTGTTCCCGCGCTTGCTGTCGGTCCTCAGTTCGACTATCATGTTGAGCACAGGCCTCAGGTACAGAAGCCAATCCCAAGATTGCCCAGGTTCCCAGGTCCTGCATCAGCACCTGGATCCTTCAATATCAATGGCTTCAGAGTAGACAACACATTCTTCAATAGCTCCAGGAACCCCTACCCAAGGGAAAGAATATCATCTGATCGGTTCTGGAGCTATCTGCAGCGAAGCTATTACTCCTGCATTCTTTACAATCAAGGTCGCATCTTCCCACACAAGCGTCTTGACATTGAAGCAATAGCTGGTCTGCCCTATCTGGAAGAAGCTCTGGATTGCTTCAAAGAGGTTGGGTTGCTGTCGTTCGTCACTGACCAAGAGCATTGGAATGAAGAGTTGTTGCTCCAATTCTATGCCACACTTCACATCCGCGGGTATAACAGAGATCCGAAGACTTGGGTCCTGGAGTGGATGACAGGAAACATCCATCACGAAGCCAAAGCCTTTGACATCATTGAGCTCACTGGTCTACCCACTCCCAGCAATCTCTACGAATCTGGCTGTCAACTTCACAGTGAAGCTGTGGAGAGCATCTTTCAGAAGCCTGAACCTAACATGAGTCAGATGCTCAGTATGATGAAGCCATTACCCCAAGATGCTGTATATCCCAAAGAGTTCTTTGTTGAAGACCTAGAGTATCTGCCAAGGACTATTTATCACATCATAAGGCGAACTCTCTGGCCCATCAAAGGGCACTCTCCACATGCCAAGCTGGAAGGTGCAATGAAGACTTTGGTCTTCTATATTCTTCATGGAAAATGCTTCAATGCACAGGACTTCTTCATTCGCCAACTTGCTGCATCAGACTCTGATCTGTTTGGCTTGAAGTTCTACGCCCCATGGGTAATGCGGCCGATCAAACTTCACTCCGCTATATCATATCAGCCATCTGCTCGCAATCATCGGATTTTTCTGCCTGATGTGGATATGTCTATTGAAGCCATCTATCCTGAGCCTGCCAAGGAACCTCTAAGTCTTCAGAATGCAGAGCATCAAAGTTTTTCTCAAAACATTGAAGGAGTTGAAGCAGTCACTCGTGTGTATCCTTTGGCTGGCACTACACGTGCACCGCATCCTGCTCTCACTGAAGCCACTGACAGTACAACTTCCCCACGACCCAAGAAGCGCACTCGTGTTCTCAATGACCAAGAGCTTCTTGTGGCTCTTCATCAGAAACAGGATAGGCATCATGACTGGCTAAAGCGTCAAATGCAAAGCCTCTTGGTGGATGTTAATCGCATTCGCAATCTTGCCACCAAGAATGCCTTTGTTGCTCATGAAACCTCTCGACGCACATGGAAAGGGCTGACGCTGATGTGTTCTGAAGATGATCTTCAAGAGGATGGCTTCTCTGAGCGCTTCAAGTTTGACTCCACACCTCCTCGAAGGACAGTGCTACGACGAACTCCATCTCCTGAAGACTCTGAGTTCTCTCCGTTTGCTGCAACTATGAATGCCAGAGTGATCGAGGATGAAGACGATGCTACTTTACCGCCACCTCCTTCCGCACGCTTCGACACTGCTCCAAGCTCTTCTGCACCGCCGAACACCACCGACGACCCTGCTGCTTCACCTACTCTTCATGGGAACGAGTAGATGCTCTATGTCTTCAAACTTTTTTGGTCCTTACTGACAAAAAGGGGAGAAGCATATGAGTTTGATAGTCTTCAAGCGGGTCCATATGGGCGGGTGCTTCATATTTTTGCTTCGTGTTTACAACTCTCGTTTTGATACATTTGGTTCTTTGAGTTGTAACACTTAAAGTCGATGGTCGTCTGCTACTTATTTGCCATTTTGTGATGCGATGATAAATTCCGCATGTGCGACGATAAATTCCGCACTTAGATCATTTTGCAGGCGTCCATTTTCCATTATGCATGTCATTATCTTCACATACCTTCACATGCATAGTGGATTGTCATCATAAGTTGAAGAGGATCTCCACAAGCACAACCTGCCATGTGCATTTGCATTCCAAAAGCAAATTACTTATATGCACATCTTCGGGGGGAGCCCTTGCAACTTATGAAGACAATTCCTTATCCTTTACAATTTCACATATTATATTCCCCGTTGAAAACTTCAACTAGTTTGTCATCAATCACCAAAAAGGGGGAGATTGTAAGTGCATCTAGTGCCACCCCTAGTTGGTTTTGGAGTATTGACGACAAACCTAGTTGAGGGACTAATGTGTTTGTGAGAATTGCAGGATAACACAAGTAGAAGTCCCTCATTGATTCGGTTTTCCTACCAGAGATGACCCCTAAAAATGTATGAAGACATTGATGTCAAAGGTGGTATATGAAGATATTCACATTGAAGACTATGACAAGAGAAGACATCGCATGAAGCCTATGGAGCTCGAAGACTTAGATCTTTCGTGGTTCTTTTTCTTCTTTATTGAGTCATAGGAACCACCGTACTATTAAGTGGGGTCCAAGAGAACCAGTCAGAATGACTGAAGTGATGCTTAACCAAAACCTATGTCTTCGAGTGAAGACTATGAGAGCGAATCTTGTCCAGAGTCGGACAAGTCAGCTTTGCTTGTAGCCCAAGTAAAGTTGCCGTGTGAGTTTGAAATCTAACCGTTGGAACACGTGTCAGTTCCTTAGTGACCCAGGGTCATTTCAGACAAATCAGGTCGGGTTGCCTAGTGGCTATAAATAGCCCACCCCCTACAACCATAAATGGTTGGCTGCTCAGAGTTAGTGTACGGCTTTTGTCATTTGAGAGCAACCCACCTCAAAGCCTTTGAGAGAGAATTCCTTGCGAGGATAAAGCCCTAACCACCCAAAGCCAAAGAGAATTAGGCATCACTTAAGTCTTCTTGTCTGTGTGATCTGAAGACTTATTACACTTGAGGACTGTGAATCCTCCAGCCGGTTAGGCGTCGCGTTCTGAGCATCCAAGAGACATTGTGGATCGCCGGTGAACGAAGTCTGTGAAGGTTTGGGAGTCTACCTTGAAGACTTACCAGAGTGATTGGGCAAGGTCTGTGTGACCTTAGCTCAAGGGGAATACGGTGAGGACTAGGTGTCCTGAGCTGCGTGTTCAGGACTAGGTGTCCGGGACTGTGTGTCCTCAGGTTTAAATACCTAGCCACCCTAACCAGACGTACAGTTGTCACAGCAACTGGAACTGGTCCAACAAATCATTGACTTCAATGTGTCACTGGTTTCATCCTTTACTTCCCTTTACTTACTGTTGGTCCTTGTGAAGTCATTGTATGATTGCACTATCTTTTATCTTCAGTGAGTGACTGCGTGTTCTGTTTGGCTTCACAATATCTTCCTACCTGATCCTTACTACATTGCTGCTATTAGTCATCGTGCTTTCACTCCATTGAATACTTGACTATGGTTTGCCTAGTGTAGTCTACCTTCCGCTGCATGGTAATAGGTTTATTTCTATCGTTTGTCTTCATAACTTCCACGTTTTGAAGACTTTCATAAAAATCGCCTATTCACCCCCCCTCTAGTCGATATAATGCACTTTCAGTTCTCCTACTGGATTGATAACCTTGGTTCTTAACTGGGGGAAATACTTATCTCTACTGTACTGCATCATCCTCTCCTCTTCGAGGAAATCCTAATGTAACTCACAAGTAGCATGAAGAATTTCTAGTGTCATTGCCGGGGATACATCATCAACATCTATCAAGTACCTATGCATAAACTTTCATATCCTTGCATTTACATTATTTGCCATTTGCCTCTCATTTCCTTCTCCCCCACTTCTAAAATGTTTTCACAAAAATACAAAAATATTCCCCGTTTGCCTTTTTGCTGGTTAGCTAGGTTGCTTGTTGGAATTGTTACCATGGCTGATTTTGGTATGGAAAAAAGCAAGGATGGTAAAACTCCTAAAGGTGAAATTCCCACCAATATAGATGCTAAAACTTTTGTGATAGGACACGGGAATATTATAGGAAAAAGTTTTATCCAAGAATTCTTTAATTGCAATGGAACATTGGCTTGTGATGATGCTCCCATTCTTAAAAGAACCAAAAACTATGCCGAAGTTATTTCCGCACTTGTTCTTAAATTTGAGAAAAGATTTATCCGTACCCATCCTACTTTGGAATGATTGTTTTATGAGTTTCTAGTTAAAGTCCTAGAGCTAAGAAGATAGCTACCCTTGTCCTCAGGAATGAATTCGACTACATAGTGCAGGAAGCTCGAGAAATCTTCGATTTTTGTAGTATAAATCATGAAAAACCGGTTATAGATGAGATCTTATACAATGAAGATTACCTGTTGAGATATTTATTTCATGACAATCACACTTTTGATGAGAATACCAAAAAGTAAGTCCCTCCTTTAAATATGACCAAACAAGTTTTCAATGGCATTAATAAACATCATTCTTGGATTGTTAAAGGGAATCAAGAGGGATTCGAGGATGGTCAACTTAGTAATGCTAAAATCTCTATGGATGATGTGTTTCATATTCTCTTTCAAAATCCTATTGATAAGAATACATCTTTAGAAAAGAATTTGAAGGTTGACAACACTTGACACTATGCATTATGCCTAGCTAGGGTCGTAAAACAATAGCGCTAGTTGGGAGGCAACCCAATAGTTATCTTAATTTTCTTGTTTCTTTTTTGTTCTTTGAGTGCACACAATTATGCTACTGTTATGGTTGTGTTTTTGTGTTTTAAATTAGTGTTTGTGCCAAGTAAATCCATTGGGATGATCTGAATGATAGCTGATTCGATTCTTTGAAAAAATAGAAACTTTTGCACCGAGTAGCAGAATTGTTTAAATTCACTAGAACGTGCATTTGCTGTGAATTTTCTACACATGATTGATATAAAAAAATTCCATGTTTGTACTAATTTTTCGGATTAATACAGACTGTTCTATTTTTGACAGATTGTGTTCTCGTTGTATTGTTTGCTTCTTTTGATGAATCTATGGATTTTATCTAGGTATATAAGCCATGGTGAAGTTATAATAAGTTAAGCCTAAGCCCATAACTCAAAAACGACTTCTTTACATCTTTTATGGCTTATTTTGACAATAAGCTCTGAAAAGTCAGAATAGAACTGGCCCTTAACCTGCAATTCAATTGTGCATGCAATGATGAATCACTCATACCTGCTATAGTGTACATTTAGGCATCATACATGACATAACCTAATACATGTGGATTTCATTGTAGAATATGAAATATGTAATATTTATGTTAGTTCATACGTTGTACATGATGTTTAAATGCCCGTTAAATCTGGTCAGTCAAGTGATCATCTTGAATGAAGGAAATATGCCCTAGAGGCAATAATAAGGTTGTTATTTACATTTCCTTATATCATGAAAAATGTTTATTATTCATGCTAGAATTGTATTAACTGGAAACTTAGTACATGTGTGAATACATAGACAAACAGAGTGTCCCTAGTATGCCTCTACTTGACTAGCTCCTTAATCAAAGATGGTTAAGTTTCCTAGCCATGGACATGTGTTGTCATTAGATGAACGGGATCACATCATTATAGAGTGATGTGATGGACTAGACACATCCATTAGCTTAGCACTATGATCGTTTAGTTTATTGCTATTGCTTTCTTCATGACTTATACATGTTCCTATGACTATGAGATTATGGAACTCCGGAATACTTGAGGAACACTTGGTGTGATATCAAACGTCACAACATAATTGGGCGATTATAAAGATGCTCTACAGGTGTCTCCAATGGTGTTTGTAGAGTTGGCATAGATCGAGATTAGGATTTGTCACTCCGATTGTCGGAGAGGTGTCTCTGGGCCCTCTAGGCAATGCACATCACTATAAGCCTTGCAAGCAATGTGACTAATGAGTTAGTCACGGGATGATGCATTATGGAACGAGTAAAGAGACTTGCCGGTAACGAGATTGAACTAGGTATGAGGATACCGGCGATCGAATCTCGGGCAAGTAACATAACGATGACAAAGGGAACAACGTATGTTGTTATGCGGTTTGATCGATAAAGATCTTCATAGAATATGTAGGAGCCAATATAAGCATCCAGGTTCAGCTATTGGTTATTGACCGGAGACGTGTCTCGGTCATGTCTACATAGTTCTCGAACTCATAGGGTCCGCACGCTTAACGTTGGGTGACGATCGGTATTATGAGTTTATATGTTTTGATGTACCGAAGGTTGTTCGGAGTCCCGGATATGATCACGGGCTTGACGAGGAGACTCGAAATGGTCGAGACATAAAGATTGATATATTGGACGGCTATATTCGGACATCGGAATGGTTCAGAGTGATTCGGGTATTTTTCGGAGTACCGGAGAGTTACGGGAATTCGCCGGGGAGTACATGGGCCTTATTGGGCCTTAGTGGAATAGAGGAGAGGAAGGCCAAGGAGGAGGGCGCGCCCTGCTAGCCCAATCCGAATTGGGTGGGGGCCGGCCCCCTTCCTTCCTTCTCTCTCCCCCTTCCTTCTCTCCTACTCCTACTAGGGAAAGGGGGAATCCTACTCCCGGTGGGAGTAGGACTCCCCATAGGGCGCGCCATAGAGAGGGCCGGCCCTCCCCTCCTCCACTCCTTTATATACGAGAGAGGGGGAACCCCATAGATACACAAGTTGATCTCTTAGCCGTGTGCGGTTCCCCCCTCCACAGATTTCCACCTCGGTCATATCGTTGTAGTGCTTAGGCAAAGCCCTGCGTCGGTAACTTCATCATCACCGTCATCATGCCGTCATGCTGACGAAGCTCTCCCCCGACACTCGGCTGGATCTAGAGTTCGTGGGACATCACCGAGCTGAACGTGTGTAGATCGCCGAGGTGTCGTACCTTTGGTTCTAGGATCGGTTGGATCGTGAAGACGTACGACTACATCAACCACGTTGTCATAACGATTCCGCTTAAAGTCTACGTGGGTACATAGACAACACTCTCCCCTCTCGTTGCTATGCATCACCTAGATGGATCTTGCCTGTGCGTAGGATTTTTTTTTGAAATTATTGCGTTCCCCAACAGTGGCATCCGAGCCAGGTCTATGGGTAGATATTATATGCATGAGTAGAACACAAAGGTGTTGTGGGCGTGGGTATATACATATTGCTTGCCGTCACTAGTTGATTCTTGATTCAGCGGTATTGTTGGATGAAGCGGCTCAGACCGACATTACGCGTACGCTTATATGAGACTGGTTCTACCGACGTGCTTCACACATAGGTGGCTAGTGGGTGTCTGTTTCTCCAACTTTAATTGAATCGGTTTCAATGAACAGGGTTCTTTCTGAAGATCAAAAAGCAATCACTATACTATGTTGTGGTTTTGATGTGTAGGTAAGAACGGTTCTTGCTAGAAGGCCGTAGCAGCCACGTAAAACTTGCAACAACAAAGTAGAGGATGTCTAACTTGTTTTTGCAGGGCATGTTGTCATGTGATATGGTCAAGATGTTTTGTTAAAGTTATCGGCAACTGACAATAGCCTTATAGTTGTCTCTTTATTGCATAAGATGCAAGCGCCATATAATTGCTTTACTTTATCGCTAAGCGATAGCAATAGTTGCAAAAGCAATAGTTGGCGAGACGACCATGTGATGACATGTTGATAAAGATCAAGATGATGGAGATCACTGTGCCATGCCGGTGACGATAGAGATCATGACAATACTTTGGAGATGGAGATCAAAGGCGCAAGATGATGATGGCCGTATCATGTCACATATTTTGATTGCATGTGATTTTTATCTTTTATGCATCTTATTTTGCTTAGTACGATGCTAGCATTATGAGATGGTCCCTTACTAAAATTTCAAGGTATAAGTGTTCTCCCTGAGTATGCACCATTGCGACAGTTCTTCGTGCTGAGACCCCACGTGATGATCGGGTGTGATAAGCTCTACGTTCACATACAACGGGTGCAAGCCAGATTTGCACATGCAGAATACTCGGGTTAAACTTGATGAGCCTAGCATATGCAGATATGGCCTCGGAACACTGAGACCGAAAGGTCGAGCGTGAATCGTATAGAAGATATGATCAACATAGTGATGTTCACCATTGAAAACTACTCCATCTCACGTGATGATCGGACATGGTTTAGTTGATATGGATCACTTGATCACTTAGATGATTAGAGGGATGTCTATCTAAGTGGGAGTTCCTAAGTAATATGATATATTGAACTTTAATTTATCATGAACTTAGTCCTGGTAGTTTTTGCATATCTATGTTGTAGATTAATAGCTCGCGTATAGCTCCCCTATTTCATTTTTGATATGTTCCTAGAGAAAAATAAGTTGAAAGATGATAGTAGCAATGATGCGGACTGGGTTCGTGATCTGAGGATTATCCTCATTGCTACACAGAAGAATTATGTCCTTGATGCACCGCTAGATGATGGACCTATTGCCGGAGCAGATGCAGACGTTATGAACGTTTGGCAAGCTTGGTATGATGACTACTTGATAGTTTAGTGCGCCATGCACTAGTACGTGTCGGTCCTAAACAAACGGTTTTTAACCCCTTTCCGCGATGGCATCCGGAACCGTCGCCAAGTGAGAGTGGGCGATAGGGGGAGTCCTTCCCAAACGACCCAGAAACCATTGGGGATATGCCCTCCTGGCACACACGCTCAGCAAAATGAGGTCGTGTGCAACCGGTGAGCGCTCAAATACAGAAATACATACATTAGTGCTAAAATAATACAATTATACGGCGAAATTGTTTCCGGTCACAAGTACATCCCACACAGTCAGTCCCCGGTAAACGTTTCCGTTCGTATTTACATCCCACGTAGTCTCTACAAGGAAAACGTTTGTGCAAGGTGGCGTAACGCAAACAGTTTTAAAAAGAATGTCGTGTGTGATTTTTCATTGATCCAACACGGTTTATTCCTAGAAACTGTGTGCGTTGCCTGAGGTCATCGCCCACGGTGTTTTCTCATTAACCGTTTGCAATAGGGAAACCCAATTAGCTTGCGGGCTAATTGCCCTATTATTAATAATCCATTTACTAATCTAATTGACATTCATAAGAACATAATATATTCCGTTTGCATATTAAGGAAGCAGAATTTCATAATTGAAATACATCGGAGTACAACATGATATAGCTTCAGCACTCAGCTACCCCATTACACAACTGCACGAGCAGCAAGTTTCACATGCAACATCTAGAACCTTTCGACATTAGCATCATAGATAGTACATAGAGAGATGCATCTCATCTGGAAAACTGCTGAAGCGGAAGGCGAATATTGAGCCTTCATTCATGTTGAAGGTCTTTGCAACTTTAGGCCAGTGCCTGTGGATGATTGACCTTCCATCCTTTGACCTCTTCAGGAACACTTCAATATTGAACCATGGGTGTTGTATGAAAACTTTCCTCGCCTCCTGACCACAGAGGTGGTTTGAGAGGTAATCATCAGTGAACACTGAAAACAAGGATGTGCATAAATATCTTCTCTATATTGGAAACGGGGCAAAGGAATAAAAAGGCAAGGTATAATAGTTATTACCATTTTGTAAACCTCAGTGCTTCCCATTGTTTCCCTGCAACACATATAAGGTAGTTAGTTATCAGGTTAAGTAAGGGTTCACATGCTATCAGTAAAATACGTTTATGAAAAATAAGCACATTGCAGATTCATCAGATTAATTCAAGCCACATGGAAAACCCATTTATCCAAACCAAGCATGATTAAGAACTAGGAAATATAGCACTTGTATATGTTTCTCATGTATTAAGTGCAGCCAAATTCAATTTATTCCTCACATGGTATACAATGACAGAATGCAGCCACAACAATTGAACATCGCATTGCAGAATTGAACCAAGCAGTTAACTAAACACCACAACAAATGAACCAAACGTTAATTGATCACCACATTGCAGAATATAACATACTCCTAATAGAAGATCAGACATTTAACCAAACCAAGCATGCTTAACAACTTGGAAATGTAGCAATTGTATTTGTTTCTCATGTATTTAGTATAGCCAAATTCGATTTATTCCTCACATGGTATACAATAAAAGAATGCAGCCACAACAATTGAACATCACATTGCAGAATTGAACCAATCAGTTAACTAAACACCACAACAAATGAATCAAACGTTAACTAAGCACCACATTGCACAATATAACATACTCCTAATAGAAGATCAGACAGTTAACCAAACCAAGCATGCTTAACAACTTGGAAATATAGCAATTGTATTTGTTTCTCATGTATTTAGTACAACCAAATTCGATTTATTCCTCACATGGTATACAATAAGAGAATGCAGCCACAACAATTGAACATTGCATTGCAGAATTGAACCAAGCAGTTAACTAAACACCACAACAAGTGAACCAAGCCACATCAAATGAACCAAGCCACATCAAATGAACCAAGCAGTTAACTAAACACCAATTGAACAATATAACATACTCCTAATAGAAGATCAGACAGTTAACCAAACCAAGCATACTTAAGAGCTGGAAATATTGCACCCTGAAGAATTGAACATCACATTTGCAGAATTGAACCAAGCAGTTAATTGAACACCACATTGCAAGACATATAGAACATATACACTATAGCAGAAGATTGCATGGTGAAACTAGATAGCACAATTCACTAGAATTTGTTAAAAGGAAGGGCAGTAGCTAGCAAACTAGGCATGTGTCCTTATAGTGAGCTAATAAGACAAGCTACTCCTCATTGTCGGAGATATCGATGATGATTGGCTCCTTGGACATAGAAGAGGGCGAGGCCTTCGCATCATGGGTGCCCTCGTTGTAGTGGTGAGTTGCCTGAGCCGCTCCGGGCACCAACCTGCTGGCTTTCGAGATGAGGTAAGCACGTGCACGCTGAGAAAACACCTCGTAGTCTTTGTCGAAGGCACCGACGGTGGCCTCGAGAAAATGCCACGAACTGTCGTTTAAAGCAGCCAACCGCGTTGCGGCGTCGGCGCGCGAGGCATCAACGGTGGCCTCGACGGCGATGTGCTCCACAAAGATCTGGGGGTCGGCACGAATGGCAGACATCGCGACCTCATCCGCGCGTGCGGCCGCGATTTGCTTCTCCGCTGCCAATGCTCCTTGAGGTCTTGGCTATACTGCGTGCACCATGGCTTAGGTCGGCGCTTGTTTGATGGAGGGGTCGGTGATTTGGGTGGAAGGTGTCGCGCTCGCGCCAGCGGTCGGGGCATGTGGGTTGTGGAAGGAGGAGGCGAATGGGGGTCGGGTGTGGATTACCGCCTGGATAGGCGAGACCAAGCAGCGTGAAGGAGGGTCGCCGACGAGGAGGCGGCAGCGCTGCAAGCAAGGAGTGAAGGTTTCAACTTGGAAAGGAAGGAGGAAAGGTGGGAAATGTGGCTTTTGGTAAGGGGGGGGGGAGGTAGATATTTCCGTGAAAGCCGAAAATTTGGAATCGCTTCAACCAAAAAACTGGCATGCAAAGTGTCATCAGACACGGTCCCTTATTCAGACACTGTCCGAAGATGTTTTGTGCTACATCTCACACGGTTGGTTATAATAAACTGTGTGGGATCTACTTGATTTTTCGTCTTGATTTGAATTACATAACGGGGCCACAGCGGCCATGGACGGTGTTTGAATTGCTAGACCTTTTATCTGCAGTGACCATAAAAGAATTGGAATTATTCAGGGTTCGTTCGGACATTTTTATGCATTAATTGAGTTTTCAATGCATTTATGTGCAGAATTCAAATTTAAACTACACGAACATGCTCCAGTGCATATAAATTGGTTGAAAAATCAAATCTTTGTCCTTGGGTGCATGCTTAGGTCCCATGCGAGAAATGGGAATGAATGTCAAACACCCTGCCACCGTCACTTGGCCGCAAACATTGAGATACCTGGTTTTTAAATTCTATTAAATCCAAAACTCGTCTGAAATTCATGAAACTTGGCATGCTATCATGGAGCGGCATCAACATGGCGTGGTAAAGTTTATGTCCCATTTGGGGCAGGTTGGGTATATGCTTCTCACAAAGCAGATCTTCTCACAACAAGCATGATGGTTTCGGTAGGGAACGCCCCAACTTTGGGGACGAAACGATATCCATTTCCTCTAATTGCTTTCAAATTTTTTCTCGTGTCAACATAGAACAACAGGAGTGTTGTGTTTTTTTGTGATTTTTCGGGGTTTGTTTGGACATTTTTATGCATTAAGTGACTTTTCAATGCATTTATGTGCATAATTCAAATTTGAACTAGATGCACATGCTCCGGTGCATATAAATTGGTTGAAAAATCAAATCTTTGTACTTGTGTGCATGCTTAGGTCCCATGCAAGAAATGGGAATGAATGTCAAGCACCGCGCCACCGTCACCCGGCCACAGACATTGAGATACCTGGTTTTTAAATTCTAGTAAATCCAAAACTTGTCTGAAATTCATGAAACTTGGCATGCTATCATGGAGCGGCATCAACATGCCCTGGTAAAGTTTTTGTCCCATTTGGGGCAGGTTTGGGCATATGCTTCTCACAAACCAAAGCTTCTCACAACAAGCAAGATGGTTTTGGTAGGGAACGCCCCAACTTTGGGGCGGAAACGGTATCCATTGCCTCTAATTGCTTTCAAAAAATTTCTCGTGTCAACATAGAACAACAGGAGTGTTGTGTTTTTTTTGTGATTTTTCGGGCTTCATTTGGACATTTTTATGCATTAAGTGAGTTTTCAATGCATTTATGTGCATAATTCAAATTTGAACTGCATGCACATGCTCCGGTGCATATAAATTGGTTGAAAAATCAAATCTTTGGTCCTTGGGTGCATGCTTAGGTCCCATGCAAGAAATGGGAATGAATGTGAAGCACCGTGCCACCGTCACTCGGCCGCAAACATTGAGATACCTGGTTTTTTAATTCTACTAACTCCGAAACTCGTCTGAAATTCATGAAACTTGGAATGTGATACGTCTCCGTCATATCTATAATATTTTATTATTCCATGCCAATATTATACAACTTTCGTGCACTTTTGGCAACTATATATACTATTTTTGGGACTAACATATTGATCCAGTGCCCCATGCCAGTTCTAGTTTGTTGCATGTTTTTTGTTTCACAGAAAATCTATATCAAACGGAGTCCAAACGGGATAAAAACCGACGAAGATTTTTTTGGAATATATGTGAATTTTGGGAAGTGGAATCAACACGAGACGATGCCCGAGGGGGCCACGAGGCAGGGGGCGTGCCCCAGGGGGGCAGGTGTGCCCCCGACCCTCGTGGACACCCTGTAAAGCAGTTGTTTCCCTTCTTTCGCCGCAAGAAAGCTAATATCCGGATAAAAGTCGTGTTCAAATTTCAATCCAATCGGAGTTACAGATCTCCGGGAATATAAGAAACGGTGAAAGGCCAGCTCTGGGAACGCAGAAACAGAGAGAGACAGAGAGAGACAGAGAGACCAATCCAATCTCGGAGGGGCTCTCGCCCCTCCCATGCCATGGAGGCCATGGACCATAGGGGAAACCCTTCTCCCATCTAGGGAGAAGGTCAAGGAAGAAGAAGAAGAAGGGGGGCTCTCTCCCCCTCTCTCCCGATGGCGCCAGAACGCCGCCGGGGCCATCACCGTGTGACGGCGATCTACATCAACACCTCCGTCATCTTCACCAACATCTTCATCACCTTCCCCCATCTATCTACAGCGGTCCACTCTCCCGCAACCCGCTCTACCCTCTACTTGAACATGGTGCTTTATGCTTCATATTATTATCCAATGATGTGTTGCCATCCTATGATGTCTGAGTAGATTTTCGTTGTCCTATCGGTAATTGGTGAATTGCTATGATTGATTTAATTTTCTTGTGGTTATGTTGCTGTCCTTTGGTGCCCATCATATGAGAGCGTGTGTGGATCGCACCATAGGGTTAGTTGTATGTTGATAGGCCTATGTATTGGAGGGCAAGAGTGACAGAAGCTTCAACCTAGCATAGAAATTGATGCATACGGGATTGAAGGGGGACCAATATATCTTAATGCTATGGTTGGGTTTTACCTTAATGAACGTTAGTAGTTGCGGATGCTTGCTAATAGTTCCAATCATAAGTGCATAGAATTCCAAGTCAGGGATGATATGCTAGGAGTGGCCTATCCCACATAAAACTTGCTATCGGTCTAGTAAAGTAGTCAATTTCTTAGGGACAATTTCGCAACTCCTACCACCACTTTTCCACACCCGCTATACTAACTTTATTGCTTCTTTACCTAAAAAAGCCCCTATTTTTTATTTACGTGCTCTTTATATTCTTGCAAACCTATCTCGTTACACCTACAAAGTACTTCTAGTTTCATACTTGTTCTAGGTAAAGCGAATGTTAAGCGTGCGTAGAGTTGTATCGGTGGTCAATAGAACTTGAGGGAATATTTGTTCTACCTTTAGCTCCTCATTGGGTTCGGCACTCTTACTTATCGAAAGAGGCTACAATTAATCCCCTATACTTGTGGGTTATCAACACCTTTTTCTTGCGCCGTTGCCGGGGAGTTATAGCGTGGGGTGAATATTCTTGTGTGTGCTTGTTTGCTTTATCACTAAGTAGTTTTTATTTTGTGCTCTTGTTTTGTATCTTTAGTTATGGGTAAACGCAAAATACCAAAAAAAATTAGTTGTACCTACTACACCAATGGTTGAAGAACCACTCAAAATCAGTCACACTCCTAAAGCATTTTACTTGGATCATCTTCGATCCCTATGTGCTCGTGCTAAAACCCCAACTAGCTTGGTTGAGGGAAAATCTTTAGATGAGCATGCTTTTTATGTGCGACACCGCATATCTGAAAAAGGGAAACTTTTACTGGATCAAATCCATTGTTTGCAGTGCTATGCTTGGAATTTATGTGAAATATATGATTGTACTTGTTGTTCTAAAGGCCCTAAGAAACGCCTTCCTTACCGTTGTGAGTTTAGTGATAATGGAATCGTATCTTTGTATACCAAGGGTGTTCATAATTACTATGATGTTCAAAAAATTGAAGAATTTGTTGCTTTTAGGGGTACTTGTGAAATTGCTTCTCTTATTGAAGAGTGTGATACTACTCTCTACAAATCTGAAAATTTGGCCATACTTAAATATTGCTATGATAATTATGCTTCTAATCCTTATATTAAACCATATATTGAGGACTCCTCCGCTGTCCAAGAAGAGACTAATATTTTGCAGGAGTCTATCGAAGAAGAAATTAATGACATTGTGAGCTCATTGGATGAAAAAGATGAGGAGGAGAGCGAAGAACAAAACGAGGAAGAGTGGATTGATCACCCGTTCCCACCTTCTAATGAGAGTAACTCTTCAACTCATACATTTTTTAATTTCCCTTCATGCTTACCGAAGGATGATTGCTATGATGATTGTTATGATCCCGTTAATTCTTTTGAAATATCCCTTTTTGATGATGCTTGCTATGCTTGTGGCCAAGATGCCAATATGAATTATGTTTATGGAGATGAACTTGCTATTGTTCCTTATGTTAAACATGAAATTGTTGCTATTGCACCCACACATGATAGTCCTATTATCTTTTTGAATTCTCCCAACTACACTATATCGAAGAAGTTTGCACTTATTAAGGATTATATTGATGGGTTACCTTTTACCGTTGCACATGATAATTTTGATGACTATCACTACAAAAAAATACACTTCTGTGATGATACGTGTTTGTCACAGTAGGTCGCTTTTTGTCATGCATGTACATCCATGACAAATTTATGACAGAATCAAGATAGTCATACCTGTGCTGTCGTAGAAGTGTTCCATGACATTACCAAAATTATCATCACGGAAGTGTCCACTTCCATGACAATAAATCACGCGTCATAGAAGTGCTTTCGTCAAGGGTGACCAACACATGGCATTCACCATAACGGAATGTTGTTAAGCTATCAGGTCGGGTTTTGGATCCGATAACCCGTTAACAGCCCCGACCAATGGGGATTTTCCACGTGTAAAATCATCATTGGCTGGAGGAAACACATGTCGGCTCATCGTTGGGACAGATGTCATCCACTCACTGGACAGAAGGCGCCTATGATATGTCGACACGTGGCACGGCCCAACAGTGGCCCATTCCTGTGAAAAGGCTGGCCCATTTGACATGGTCAAAAGCTGGCGGGCCGGCCCATGGAAAGCATGTTAACGGCCTGTTCGCATATAGCCCATTTACAGCCCGCTAACCCAAGGCCCGTTATGCCCTATCCAAATTAGGCCCAGTAGCGTCATCTGGGCCATCCAATAGATTCCAACCCGTTTTCACTTCTGGCCCATGTATAGCCCATGACGTCTTTCAGCCCATATGAGGCCCTTTGTAACTCTTGGCCCATTAGCGGCCCGTGCTGAAACTGGCCCGTGATGAACAGTGTCTCACTTTACACCCATTAACGGCCCGTGGTGAAACTGGCCCGTAATGAATAGTGTATCACTTTATACACATTAACGGCCCGTTATTCCGTTGGGCCGTCTCCAGCCCATGTTATCTTTCGGCCATCTCAGAGCCCATTTATTCTTGGGCTCATTTCCAGCATTCATTTACTTACGGCCCGTTACTGTCATTTTCTGCTTGTGGGCCAAATTCAGCTTGTGGTTAAAGTCGGCCCGTTTGTGACCCGTTAATACGTTGGGCCGTTTTCATAGCGTCAACAAATACCGCCTATTAACGATGGCCCGTTATGGTCGGCCCATGAACGGACGATTCCAACTCTAGCCCGTTTACAGCCAGAATGCGGTCTGTTTGGCCCATGTTTGGCCAATCGATCATACGGCCTGTATAAGGCCCATTGATGATACGGCCCGTAGAAGGCCCATTGATGATACGACCCGTAGAAGGCCCATTGTTTCTACGGCCTGTAGAAGGCCCACTGTTTCTACGGCCCGTAGAAGGTCCACTGTTTCTATGGCCCGTAGGAGGCCTAGTGTCACTACAGTAAATATTAGCCCATTGTTATTGTGGCCTAGTTTTAAAAAATAGGTTATTGCAGCCACTAGCAAACCACAGAAAAAGAACTGCACTGACTACAAGCAAACAAATAAACAAGACAACAAGGAATAAATAAGCAAGCAACTTACACTAGGCTATCACGGTTATTACACATATTACATCCACTGGGCATCAAAGTTCGCCACGAGTGCAAATATAGGGAACACAGCAGCATATAAACGCCGCAGCAAAACAAGTCTAGAACTGAAACCACTTCAGAAGAGATCAAGAAACAATATCCTGGGTACCCATAATGCTGGCAAGATGCTTAGCAAGCTTATTAAGTTTCTCTTGTTTGGCGCTTAAGTCCTCCAGCGCTTGCTGTTGCACCAGAAAGTATGCATCTAAATTCTGCAGGGACTTCCTCAGTCCTTCGGCTTCCTATCGCATAACATCTGATCGATGTATTTCAACTTGAAGTTGAGACTCAAGAAGTCGAACTGATTCACGCAATGAGTTCGAAGAGCTGGTGCCAGCAGTGGTAGCCAGTAACTCGAACACTACATCAAGACAAGACTTTGGGGTTGTCTCTTCAATATAGTTTTTATCAGCTTTCTTGGAGACCAACAGGGATGTCTCACTATCTTGAACCTTATCTGCATTACTTCATTTACCATTGCATAACATGGTACTCTTCTCCAATATTTTATCCGCGTTCTAAAAGAGAAACAAACAAACACATCTCAGGTTTACAATGTAGTATATGAAACTCATTTTGGTAAACCAGTTCAGTAGTAAGGTGGACAGGATAATAGCATGAAACAAACATATATCTATGTAGTATGGTCACTGTATGGTCTATATCATTCTAGTTTATGTTGCCAAATCAAGATAGATACAGTTCAAATCATATCTATTTAAGACAAAGCAGCATAGTCAGAATATAAGTGTGGGAAACTACACAACAATAACAACACTTGTAATGTGCATGGCATGAGAACATAACTGTTTATTCAATTGAAACTGAAATCAACATAGAGCAAGTTACAACAGCAAACAGCCAAACACGTTGAAGAAACAGGTTTAAAACATACCTGTTGCGCCATTGGAGTTTCAATTGTATCCTTCAAATATGAAATTAGTTGGTATCAGTAAATACAGTGATGCAAGAGCAAAGTAGTATGAACCATAGCTATGGAACCTGACCTGAGAACAATTCTTCTTTTGCAGTTGCCTTACTAACTGCTCGTGTTTGGGTGCTCTGTGGTGGAGACAGTGCTGTGTCAACGGGAACTGGGTGTCTATCTGCTGGGGTTGGGCTTAGAAGGGGTGTAGCTGGTTCTCTGTCCAACTGGGAAAGGGTACAATCTGCATGAGTGTGGGTTACGTGTGGTGGGGCTGGTTATTGGGCAAGTATAACCGTGGTTCTATCTTCATCAATAGGTAGCAAGATCTTTTCTGAAGACCATGTTTTTACTCCCACAGATACTGCCATCACTCCCTCCAATTGAAATGGCGGATAAACAAGAAAAGTAATTGAATGTACGGACATTGTAAGATAGACAGGTGCAATGGATAGTAGGGAAGAAAACAAGGCATGAAATAATTCACATTTATGTTGTCTAAGCAAACAGAATAGCAGGACATAATTTCACATCTATGATGGCTAATTAAACAGGATAGCATGACACAATTTCACATGTATGATGGCTAACTAAACAGGATAGAATGACATACTTCAAAATATGATGACTATGTAAACAGGATGACATGATATAAGTATACGATGTGTCTATTAAAGTGGTTGGCATGCCATAAATCACAAACATGTCGTCGATGGAAACATGATGGCATGATATAATTCACGGATAGAATGACATAATTTAAATATGATGACTATGTAAATAGGATGAGATGATATAACTATATTATGTCTTTAGAAAATGGGTTGGCATGCCATAATTCAGATACATGCTGTCTATGTAAACATCATGGCATGACATAATTCAAATATATGATTTATATACTAAGGAAGTGAGCAGAGGGCAATCGCATATATGATGTGTCAACTAAGGAGATGGCATTCAATATTGTGTATATGATGTAAAAACTAAGCATTGCAATACAACATATGCATTATATGAGTAATATAACCCTGCCAAGTTTGAGCATACACCTTAGGGGGATAATAGGACTGGTCATCTGCCTCTGAATCCTCCTCTGAAGAGCTATCTGTAACCAGCAAGATATCTGCTTCAGCAGGTAGCATTGTCTGCTCTAAAGACCTTGTTTTCACTCCGGATTTCTCCATCATCAATTCAAATGGCTGATGCACAGGAAGAGCAGTTGAATATACAAACATTGTCGACAAAAGCAATGAGAAATACAAAAAAAGGACGTCATGATATAATTCACATACATGACGCTTGCCTAAACAGCATGGCATTGCATAATTCACATACATAATGCCTTGCAACAAGATAACATTGCATAATTCACATACATAATGTCTTGCAACAAGATGGCATTGCATAATTCACATATATGGTAATTAGAGACTAAACAGGTGGCATTCACACAAATCATGTCTAAACTAAGCAAATGACATAGCAATGCAAGATACCATACGCACGATATGAGCAACATAACCCTGCCAAGTTAGGGCATGCACCTCAGGGGGGGATATGACTGGTCATCTGTCTCTGAATCCTCCTCTGAGGAGCTATCGGTAACCAGCAAGACATGCGCTTCGTCAGATAGCATTGTCTGCTCTAAAGACCATGTTTCCACTCCAGATTTTTCCATGTCCGTGCCAAATGGTTGATGCACAGGAAGAGTAATTGAATGTACTAAAATTGTTGACAAATTTAACACATAATAAAAAATGATGGCATGATATAATTCACATATAAGATGACTGGCTAACCAGGGTGGCATTGCAAAATTCACATATATGATACCTGGCTAGATAAGATGGCATTGCATGATTCACATATACGATAAAGAAACTAAACAGATGGCATTGACACAAAGCATGTCTAAACTAAGCAGATGGCATCTTTAATGTATATAGTAAGCAATGCAAGGCACTATATGCATGATATTACCAACATCAGCATGCCAAGTTAGAGCGAAGACCTCATGGGGTAAATAGGAGTGGTCTTCTCCTTCTGAATCCCCCTCATAACAGTTATCTTCCTCTTGATTACGATACGAAATGGGTGGAGGGGGGCTGCCTTTGCGCCCACCATGGAACGACGTCTGCATGAAATTTTATTGCCACGCAAGGCTCGGTTCTTTTGCTCTACAAGATCAGTTCCATTGTGTACAATAACTGGCATGCATAGGAATAAAACATAGTGAGATTATGTAAGGAGTGCATGCACAAATCCAGAGTGATGGTAGCAAACTGTGGATAGACCCAAAACCAATGATAGCAGGCAGATAATAGCTTTAGTTAAAAAATACAAATAATGGCTCCTTTAATGTTTGTTTGCACCCAACATGAAACTCATAGTAGACACCAGAGATTAACCAGATAGTAGACAGATAGTACTGATTGCTGCCCCAATATGTACCGCACAACCATTTAAAAACTCAAGTTTCAGCATTAGTTTGGACCTGACTCAGAGTCTAATAGGTGAACACGACGATAATGTAGCATGTCATCATATTAAGTGACGCATGACATAAGCAGACACAGAAGAGTGCGACCTCTCTTCCGGACCCGTGTAGTCCTCAAGGTCATCTGCTCAGTTGATGATGGTAATGCAGTTGTTGTGGCTGCCGGCGGCGGGGAAGAAGATCTTAGGCGGCGAAAGACGGTCTGGAGAGCGGATCCCTGCTGTGGTGAACCCTTCCATCGTTGGAGCAGCTGAGCTGGGGTGGAACATAGCGCCGCAGGAGCAGGACAAACCACACAAGGTTTTCTTTGACACATATCTGTAACAGAAGTAATTGAGTAAGGGCTTGTTTGAGTTTGAGGATTCTAAAAATGCAGGGATAGGAAATAAACAGGAATAGGATAGGAATGCACGTGCAAAACAAATAATTTTAAATCACAGGATTTCTGCCAATCTGGGTGTTTGATTCACAACAATTGGAAGATCACAGGATGCAAAAAAGCATGGTGAGATTAAGTCAAATCACAAGAAAATGTACGGTTATAATGCTATTATGATACTATCTCTTAGTCTTGTGCTTGATGAATAGGAATATGAAAAGGAGGAGAAGTGGAAATTAGAATTCCTATGGTTTTTCTTTCAAGGAGACACTAAAGGAACAAATCCTACAGTTTTCCTTTGCTCTATTCCTTTGCACCAAATTCATTAAAAGTAGTACCATAGGAAACTTTCCAATTCCGATGTTTTTCATTCACTTTTCCTTTGAAGCACTGGCGATTCTAGTAGGTAGGCTTGAGCAAGGAAAATCCTACACTAAAAAAATGTTTTTGTGCTACTTCTATTACTTTGGACCCAGGCCACTGCCATACTAGCTCAACTCCCAAGCCCATCGACAAATGCACAGTTCAAACGCGCGGAGATAAATAATGATGGCGTTCAAAAGAGTCCATCACGGATAGCTAAGTTGCCTGGTACCTCACTGCTTGTCATATAGTAGGATAAAATAATCGTATTTCCCGTTACTACGAGTGCTCAGTGGACAATATATATAACATGCAGAGTAAAAAAGAGATGCAACAAGTGTACAACCTCTTTGGCGAAGACATGTCGATCTCAGCGTGATTGGGTTGGCCGGTGAGGATGCTCCGACTGACTTGGCTGTCGGAGGAGGGGAAGAAGATCTTAGGCGTCTGGAGATGGAGCCCGAGGTACTGCTCCGTTGTGATGGAGGGTTTCGTCGTTGGAGCAGCTCTGGTGAGTTGTACGACGCCGGGGCTGAAGCAGGACAAGAGAGACAACGAACAACGTTAACCTGAGTGGAATTCTAATAGCATCATCAATACATGACGTAAAATACATAAACACAGTGTGCTAGATGTAAAATACATCAGCCGCTCATCTCTGAACTTAACTGTCGAAACTGAATTTAACTATCGAAACTGAACTTAACTGTCGAAACTGAATTTTGCTGTCGAAACTGAATTTTGTTGTCGAAACTGGATGCACTAGCAAGGTCGACTGACATTTTCATCTCTTGTCAGTCGATTCTGCAGCCGTTGGATACGAAATCAAGGGCCTGCGGTTCATCTTCAACCTCCACCCCCTTGAGCCGGCCAAACAGCAGCCCCCCGCCGCCCGCGGCCGGCGGTGCACCGCCCCGCCCGCCCCGAAAACACTCCCCACCACCGGTCCGCCGCTGCCCCAGCCATCCCTCTAGGACCCCCTGTGCCGAGCTTTTTCTCCGGCGATGCCCACGCCACCGCCCCGCCACCACCGGCGACTATCGCCCCCATCCTGAACCCTAAGATAGATAGTGGGGTACCTCTCCGGCGAGCCCCCCTCCCCGCTGCGGCTAGTTCTTCCTTCACCCCGGCGGCATCGGAGTGAAGTGTAGCTAAATCGGAGCAGCATCGCAAGCAAGAGCAAGAGCGAGAGCAGCAGCGCGAACAAGAGCAATAGCAAGAGTAGACCAGGCAGGGGACCGAGAGCAAGAGCAGAGCAGCAGCGCGAGCGAGAGCTAAAGCAGCAGCAGGTCCTACTGATGTGGACGTCGCCGCCGAGGGAGCGACGCCGTGGAGGAAGTGGCCGGCGACGCCGTCGTGG
Organism: Triticum aestivum; assembly: GCF_018294505.1. NCBI lineage: Eukaryota > Viridiplantae > Streptophyta > Magnoliopsida > Poales > Poaceae > Triticum > Triticum aestivum. The sequence goes on along the minus strand of NC_057797.1, from coordinate 560,702,390 downwards.
ATGGAGCCGCGCTGTGTCGGCTTGGGGCCGAGCGTCGGCAGCACCGTGAGATCGAATCAAGAAGAAAATGCGGCGATTAGTGTACAACCTCTTTGGTGGCGCCGATTAGGCTGCAGCTTCATCCGAGGAAACGGTGATGATGATGCTCTTCCGGTGGTGCATGTGAAGATGGCGGTGTGGGAATGGAGGTGGCGCGAAAGATGAGGGGAACGTCAGGGCAGCTCCTTGGAGGTGGAGGACGTTGTGGCTGAACCGGCGGGACGATGAGATCGACGATGGATCCTCATCCGGTACGATGGATGAGGGACGTCGAGGTGTTGCTGTGGACGACGTCGTCGGGGAAGAGGCTCCGGCTGGGTGGCGGACGGAGCAGGGTGTGGGGTTTCATTGCGGGTTTTCGCGGCCTCGGTGTACGAATGGGTGGGCGGATGGGATGGCAGCGGGAACCATGGCTTAGAGACGCGCTTGTTCGAAATGTGGGGTAAGTTACGAAAGTATCCCCCACCGATTTGAGGCGGTTCTTTCGGTTCAGGGGTACCACGGGCATTTCGCGTGTCGGGATTTCACAGGAGGTGGGAGTTCTCGCGCGCGTTGTAATTTTGGAATAGCAAGGCGCGGGTTGAGATGGAGGGAGTTGTCGGAGCACAACGAGACAAAGATATATCTTAAATATTTCGGGCTAACAAGGCGCGGGTTGAAGAGGCAGGAGTTTCCCAACATGATAGACAGAGACGCTAGCTTGAATTTTCGGCATAACAAGGTGCGGCTTGAAATTTCGGAAGAACAAGCTTAACGTGTACCCAAAAAAAAGACAATTTGCACCTCAACACGCACAACACACACACAAACACCATTTAGACTAGAGTAAGGTACACGTGCATTGCACGCATGAGATTTGGCAACCAAATTATGAATAAATACCACATTATAGCATGAAAGATTTGAGTCATATATGCATGATGTAGATGTTTGTTTAATTCTTATAGTTCATTTCATTCAAAATCATCTAGTTTTTATAAGAAAGCTAATCTATTTTAAGATTCATGGAATTGTGCGTCGTAGGACATAAAGTAAAAACAAATAATGGCAAATCATGTAGAAAAACATTTGGGCAATTCTGATACAGAAGATTCTAGAACAAATAAGAAGTGCTTGTGTTTTGATGTTTGTGCATTATGCTTAAGTTCAACCATGGAGTCTTCTAGATTATACATGTGGCGAAATCTGGTGGAATCTAGATGATATCCAACGGCCGGTAGTGCTCAAATTTGACATCTTTGGACCATCAGATTCGCCTCATCCAACGACCATCTTTCAAAGTTAAAGTTACCCGCACACAATATAAAAAAAATATATAATATAATATATATAGGGGTATAGATATAGATATCTGATGCAAAAGTCACCCATCATCTCCAATTAGAATAGTGTGTTCATGCACGGATGCGACATGGCCAAATGATGTCTGCCATCGGTATCTCAAATTCAAATTAGTCTGACCTTGTTCAATTTGTATACATTACAACATGCTCGTTTCCAAACCACACCGCGCAGATCTCCGTTATATTCATGCATGCATGGGTTTCAAACAACAGGATCTCTTATTCAAATATTTGAATTCAACTTTACATTGATTGTGACCTCACCTATCCAGCTATTCTTTTACACCCACACAGCAGTCTTCTATTTATAATTGTACCACTAACCTTCTCTCGTGCATGCATGCATACACACTACCAGTCGGCATTATCCATCGCATGCATGCAATCTTTTTCTTCAGGTCGGTCTCCCATGAACGCACACACCAACACACATCCCCCTCTCCATCATATCAGGCATTCTTTATCTCTCACGCGTGCATGCGCAACGATCGATGTTCCTCTATGTATGTGTGTGTATAGCTAGGTCTTTCATAGGTTTCCACACAAACCGATCAATCAATATATCCAGTGAGATCTCACCCTCTTTCCCACGTCCACATCGATCAATCTATACCTCTCTATATAGGATTAACATATATAGCTAATACACCCACATCAATTATGTATCCAACGTCCCCCTCTCATCATCCATGCCTTCCACTTCATCTCTCAGACGCGTGCACAATCGCGAAGACAGGGGGCAGTAAGGGCCCTGCCCCCCTCCCCCCTAACATCACTATATATCAAGGCTAATATGAATGTGATCATTGGACAATTGCTGCTAAAAATGGTTTAAGTTCATGAATTGACCCTCCTCATAAAGGATTAGCAATGCTTGGCCCCCTAGCTCATTTATTTTTCATGGCTCCGCCACTGAGCGCATTAGCGCACGTGTTCGCCCTCTCTCTCTCTAAATATAAATCTCGCACTTGTGCATTCCTTCATAGTCTCCCTCCACTCGACCCCTCGCACCATCTTCTAGCCCCCCACCGGATTTTGCCACATGTACAATCTAGCAGACTCCATGGTTGAACTTAAGCATAATGCACAAACTTCAAAACAACAGCGGTTCTCTTTTGTTCTAGAATCTTCCGTATCGTAACTGCCCAAACTTTTTTCTAGTTGAATTGCCATTATTTTTTTACTTTATGCTTTACAACGCACAATTCCATGAATCATAAAATAGATTAAGGGCTTCTTTGATTCAAAGGATTCTCAAAGGAATTTTGGAGGATTCTAATCATTAGGAGTTTTTCCTATCTTGGTTGTTTGATTCGTAGGATTGTAAACCATAGGAATTTTTCCATATGATTCATTTGCACTAGATTTCATAGGAAACATCCTATCCACTCAAACCTCTTTGAAAGAATTCTGCATTTTTTCTATGCACAATCAAACACTCGTACAATCCTGTAGGATTCAAGACGACATTCCACTATAATCCCATGTTTTTCCTATTCCCGCATTCTTAGCTTTTTATAAAAACTAATTGATTTTGAATGAGATGAACTATAAGAATTAAACGAAGGGCTACATCAGGCATATATGACTCAGAGCTTACATGCTATAGTGTGGTATTTATTCATAATTTGGTTGCAAAATCTGATGCGTGCAATGCATGTGTACCGTACTAGTACTTCGAGTATGTGCAAAACACGTAAATTAGAATACCAATGGCACGCTACACAGTGTCTCTCTTACAGTTCATGAAGCCACGTGGCACTTGTGTAGGCATTGTCGCGACCTCCTTGCGTGGATTGATCACAGTGACGTGCTGCTGGTTCCAGAAGAATGTACTCATCCTCCCTGAGCCATACTGGCGGTACATGCACGAAGCGAAGATGTGCACGCACGCCATGCACGCACTCATTCCTCGCACGCACACGCGGGTACATGGGCGGACACAATTTTGTACCAAGATCCACCCCATGTGATAATTTGACGCGTGTAAAGTCGTTCACTTCATTGATGGTCAATTAATACAGCGCATGCAAATTGAGTGGACGTGGGGGCGGAAGAAAGACATTATTACTCCACTGCGCGCATGCGAGTAGTTAAATCGTGGGTTGCTAGTAGTACTTCCATTGGTCTCCTTCGTATTTTGTGGAAATTTTTGACAGTAACATAATATTTACGCATTTGAGCAGTGTAGTAGTACATGAAATTTATGTTCCGCTAAACTCATCGGGAGCCGTTTCGGGCCTCGAAACCAAAGCCATCAATTAATCTTTACCCTGTTCCCATCACATTCGAAAGCCTGCTCACACCTACTAGTAGTACATACCAAACCTGAACATGTTCCCACTATGCAGGTATTAGTACTAGTGCTAGTACTTAGGTTATAACAAGTGGAACTACGTAACCGAAAATGACTCTACCTTTCCTCCTCATAAGTGCTTCTTCTTCGTCCGTCGTTGCCATGGCCGGTGAGCAGAGCTCTAGGTCGAGAACTACTCGTAACAAGGGAGCGGCAACCAAGGCTGCGGAAAAAAAGAGGGCTCACCGCCACACAGAGACCTCGAAAGATCTCTCACGGGCAGGTGATGGCTCCCAGGAGCGCCCTAGCCGCGGAGGCGAACATGCCGAGCCGGCGAAGCTGGAGTCGTTATCCCTCGATGGCATGCCCGATCAGCTCAATAAGCATAAGGAGTTCAGCCAAGGCTTGATGGAGTTGCTGAAGGAGAGCCTCAATGACATGCCCGCTAAGCTCAATCAGCAGGAGGAGTTGACCGCCGGCTTGGTGATGATGCTGAAGAAGAGCATTGCCTCGGAGAAGAAGGCGACTGGCAAAATCCTGCGACTTCGGGAGGACAATGCGAAGCTCTGCCACGAGATTGACCTGTTGAAGGAGAAGAACGCCGGCTGGAAGAAGCTGCATGAGAATAGTAGTTCCTCGATGAAGATGCTGCAGGCCCTCGCCATGGAATAGAAGGAAGAGTTGGCGCAGCTCCGCATCGAGCACCCGACTGCTGTCAAGGTACGTAATATGGCCGTGGAACAGATGATGAAGGCTCGCGTCGAGAAATGCCGCGTCATGAACACAATGATGAAGATGGCGGAGGAGACGCGCAAGGAGATGGAGGTCGTGGAGGCGATGAAGAAGCAGTTACGACTCCACGGCGAATTAGATCATTTGGGTGATAATCTTCCTTCTTCTTTTGCTCCTGTGTTTCATCTTTTGCTTCGGGTGTTTCGCCGCATGTGTCATGTTCTCTGTGAGGCATGAATAGAACAATTTTTTTTGAGGGAATGAATAGAACAATGCTAACAATGAGATGACTAGCAAATTAGATTATTTCTTATCGCCATATGGCACTGGGCTGCCGTGTTTCGTGCTCCTCCGTCGCTGTACTACTCCAGTGGAAAACTTGAGTATACCGCACGGTTCTTTGCTCCTCCTCGATCAGGCCGTCCGCGCATTTATACGAGCAGTCAAATCACAAGGCCCCGTCTTCCAGCAGTAATGAGCCGTCAAATCAAAAAGGCCCTCGCCTTCGTGAAACTGACCAAGCTAGACTGCCCTGCCCTCTAGCCTTTTAAAAAATGTATACTTTGTACAGCAGTAGTATCGATGGATTGCGCCATGGAGCAAAACTTGAAATTAAAAAAAGGTGGTACATATAGAGAGCGCTCATCGCCAAATTATGCATATAGTACTATTAAAAAGGCTAGTCACAATAATGGTGTCCAGCACAACCCACCCCTCAAATAAAACTAAGAGGGTGCTTGGATACGTTTTAGTCCCATGACTAAAAGTAGTGGGACTAAAACATGCTAGCCCCACCCATGCTTGGATCCAAATACTAAAAAGGCTAAGATCAAGTTAATGACCATTTATTATCCTCCAAACCCTCCAATCCAGAACTCGCCTGTGTTAAAGGAGAGGAGTTAAATGAGTAGAGAGAGGACTAATCCACATTTTAGTAGGGGTACCCATGACTAAAAAAATTTAGTCTCAAGACTAGCTTTAGCCCCTATTTAGTCGGGGGTGCTTGGAACTTTAGCCTCTTAAAGAGACTATTTTTAGTCAGACTAAAATAAGTCCCTTGGATCCAAGCACCCTCTAAGCATCCTGGAATTCTTTGACAAAACTAAGCACCTTGAAATTCTTTGACAACTAAACTGCTGGCTATATGATGTTGGCCATATATATTGTACGTATATAATGTGAAGAAACGAGTGGTAGTACTATACCAACTAAAAGATGAAATGTAAGAAATACTAGTATGTACGTACTGAATAGTTAAAGTAACGAGAAGAAACATAACATAGTTCTGTTGGGGGCACAACACAACACACCCCTCAAATTAAATTAAGCACACCTGAAATTAAACTTTGCAACTATTCCGGTAGACACTGCATTAGAACCACCATGAGCAACGACACTGCCACCTTACTCAGAGTCCTTGTCCACGTCCTCGACTTCGTCCTTGTCCCTCTTCATCTTGGCCGATACTTCTTTGCTGTTGCTCTTCATCCAACCCTTGTAGATATTGAAGCAAAGGTAGCCATCCATTGCAGCATAGTGGATGTGGTCTATATCTAGTACATTCCACTACCATGCATGACGATGAAACGTGTATGGAGGTTTCTTCAGTTTACCGTACGAAGGATGAACCATGGCTCCTGCCATGGTCAGCATTGAAGGCTGACGAGCGGACACCAGCCGATTCTTCTGGAGGTCGAAGGTGTTGCCTACAATGAGGCCTATCCGATGCAGGACATCTTTGTCGTTACCAAAGTCTACAGTAACGAATTTGACTAGGTTGCTCTCGAGGAAGTCCTCAAAATCCTGGCACTCAACGCCGGCATGGCATATGTGGTAGACCAAGCATAAGTCATGCACGCAAACCTGGATCACGGCGGGCTTCTTCCTCTCTTCGTCCTTTAGATCCTTCTCTCGTCCCAGGACTGTGGTGTACTCAACATCTAGCCCAACGACCCACTCATCATCTGAGTCTTCGAACATGCGTCTGAAGCGAAAAAGGCATCCTTTCACTGTCGCGGAAGAACGGGTGTAGATGACGTCGAACTCATCGCCGGTGATGGTTCTAAGCTTGTACTCACCGCCGATCGTGGAGATTTGGGACGCCATGGATTTGGGAGGAGGGTTAGGATTAGTGGAACTACCGTAATGTGAATGGCCGGGACGACTAGGAGCGAATCACCGTAGTATTGAAGGACGTGCGGGGACGAGTAGGAGCGAACTGCCAGCGTGCAAACGGCAGGGTAGTGGCTTTCCATTCTCCCATGATACGGGCTTCCGAGAGCCCTTGGATCTGAGATCGAACGGTTGCATGGCGTGATTCTAGACCTATGGGTGAATATCCTATCCTGGAGGGTTATTCTGCAAATTTTCAGCAACTTAGCATGCGACCGTTTGATCTCAGATCCAAGGGCTGCCAGCAGCCTGTATCATGGTCACGCCTACCACGACCGTCGCGTCGCTCGCGCGGTCGTGCCCTTGGTGATTTAACACGGTGCGTTAGGCTATCTGATGTTGGCATGTCATACATAGTCATCACTTAGTCACTCATACTACAACAAGGTTGGCTATAAGTGTATTTTTTTAGTCCTCTCCATCTCTTTCTTCGTACTCAAGGAAGAAACGGTGCTAAGCGCGTGTATTTATTGCATTTGCCAAGGAGTTACCTCTTCCAATGAAATGGTGTTGCTAAGTTTGCTTCATTTAATTAGCTATAGACTCGAAATTGTCTTTTCACCTAGGTACACGCGCTTAGCACCGTTTCTTCCTTGGGTCACCAAACTAGTCTCTCTCTTCTTGATTAACTTGCCACATCAGACTTTATGCTTATGTGGCAAGCTTAAGCACCTGTAGGAGCAAGTAAAAGTAAGTACAATAGTGCGCTTTACATGGCATTTTTGCATATGTGGAGGAAAGAGAGGCAAGGAAAAAGTGGAGAAGTGGGCTCTCGTGCAAGAGCTAGCCTCTACTACAAGATGGAGCATTGGGAGAGGCACCTGTATGGAGGTGGTCAGGAATCTGGGAGACTCACGCCGGTTGTAGCGCCGCAGTTAAAATGATAATGGCAAGTCAAATCACGGGGCCCACCTGTCCAGCAGTAACTCCCTGTCAAATCACATAGCCCTATGTTTGCAGCAGCCTACTCCCTCGTCTTCTCGCGTCTCTGTCGAACCGACTAGGCGGAACTGCCTCGCCGCCTACCGCGCAGGAAAAGCCCCGCCCTTGACTTTTAAATAGTATATAGTATACTAATTTTGTATCCATGGATTGTGCCCGCGGCATGGAGCAAAGCGTCTAGAAAACGGAGGAGAGACGGTGGTCTTGCAATAGAGAAGAGGGAGAGGCGAGACGGTGGTTTTGGAATGGAGATGATGGAGAGGAGAGGAGGTGGTTTTGCAATGGAGAAGAGGGAGAGGAGCGTGCGGCAGTGATTTAGGATTGGACGAGAGGGCCGGCGCGCTCTGACTGGATCAAAATCAAAATCAATTTGGTGACATGCATTCACATTTTGCTTGTCAAATACAGTACATAGTCAAACTTTGACCCAAAATACGCGAAACAACAAAAAAATACTTCCAAGACCAGCGCCGCTCTTCTCCTCTTAAACTACCACCGCTCCTCTCCTGTTCCAATCTAAATACAGCGCCGCTCCTCTCCTCTTCCATTTCAAAACCACCGCCCCTCCTCTCCTGTTCCAGTCCAAAACCAGCGTTACTCCTCTCCTGTTCTAATCCAAAACCAGCGCTGCTCCTCTCCTCTTCCATTCAAAAACCACCGCCGGCGAGTGAAGGTGCTGTGGAGAAGTAGATCGATGGAGGAGTACAACCGATGCGTGAGGATCGCAGACAACGACCCTGTGAAGCTAGCTAGGATGTTGGAGATACAGTCTTGGTTTGACAACAAGGACGAACTAGCGGTGACGGCGACATCCATGGCCAAATATCTGCAACAGAGCGAAAAGGCGGCGATACTCACAGAGGGAGTCGCGCCGGAGTACATAGAGCTGCTCCTCTGGGCCATGGAGCAAACAGATTCACCGAATCCGATCGTGAGGGAGCGGTGGTGGGAGTATCGATCCCAGATGGAGCATCCACCAGAGATTGAAGGATCGAGCATCTACAGGGTGCCGTTTGTGAGGATGTCCTGCCAGAGCGAGCCGGTGGAGTCTTCGTCAACCGAACCCAACTGCAAGAGGAGAAAAGCAGTTGGCCCGATGACGCTTCCCCGCCATCGTCTCCCTCGCCGCTCACATCGTCTCACGGGGCGGTTGTCTGCCGCCGAGGAATAGGAGGGGGATGCCCCCCCAGCCCAATAGTCAGGCAGGTTGTGAATTGTCAGGAGGAGCTTAGGGTTGTCAGTATTTGCAGGTTGTGAATTGTGTTTTGTGTTGTGTATTTTGAGAGTACTTTCAGATATGAATGTCTTTTGAATTTCAGATTTGCAGTATTGAGCATATGAAGTATTTTATGAATTCTAGATATCTATTTTTAGCACTTAAAAAATGTAGTTTCATAGGAGTATAAAAGTGCAGACAATGTGATTCTCAGAGAAGAAACTACAAGTTTCAGTTTCAGATAAGAAACTGCAACTTTCAGAGGTAGAGCATTTATATTAACACGGCCTTTTCAAACAGGGTTAACATCATGTTGGAAGTTTTATTCATGGTCGAAAATGGAACTACCAGCGAGTTAACATCATGCTGATCAACATTCATGCATAGCACATCTTCATATGATGCACAGTCAAAATTCCCACACAATGTCGAGTGTGCGAAACACAGAGAAAACGAGGGATGAAGTTTTGGCAAGTGTTGGATGTGGTTTTGGGCTGCCCCGTCTAGGCTTTCATTTTTAACATGCGCAGCCCATGTCCTCGGATGGGAGGTCCATAGGCCTGTTTGTATTTTCTTAGGGCCGTCATGTATCGACCGGCCTATGGACCTCCCATCCGAGGTTTTATTTTTGGCAGCCCAATTTATGAATTTTTTTGAAGAAAACGCAGAGGTCTATTCTATTTTTATATAAGAATAGGAACGCCAGGTCCAACTAATGTTTCCCTTCTAACTATATATTATATATTTAAATTATTTTATATGTTGACTGTTTAGTTCACATAATTGGCAAATAGATGACCGCTCTCACGATCCCCTTCGCCCCCGCCACAACCTCCACCCTCGCCGCCGCCCCCGCCACTACCTCCACCCTCGCCGCCGCCATAGATCTCGCCGCCACCCCCGCCTCCTGACTCCGGGCGCGCCTGCCCCCCTCAATAAGTCCGCTCACGCACCCCATGGAGTCACCGGCCATATCCACGGGGGAATGGCTGGAAGACAAGCAGATGTACAAGATGCATCTCCCACATGTCTACAAAGCCTTCCCGCGGATGCTCCAGCCGCTCGACTCCGTCGCCCCGGCGGTGCTGCGGGAGACTCGAGGGAGGAGATGGAGGGAGCGGGCGATGCGGATCCACGACGATGCTCTCTCCTGGACCCAGTGCACGCACGAATGGAGGGAAGCAGAGGAGGAAGCTGCGAGGGAGGAAGCCAAGGAGGGACCGAATCCGTTCTCTCACTCACGCAGGTATGCTCGGATGTGCAAGGATCATGTGGATTGGGAGCTGCTGAATCTAGCCCTGTGGATCTACTTCGAAGGAGATTTCTCGGAGAAGCACAGGATGCCCCACGCCAGTGAGCCGCCAATTGCGTTCGTTCGATGGGCGAAAGGAGAAGTGAATTCAGGAGATCCACGCCGTGCTGCGAGATGGGAATGCTTGACTGGACTCCTGCCCACCAGCACGCCACCGGAGCAGGTGGATCCCCTACCTTACCTCTCCCCCAAACCTACAGAAGATTGAAATTAGGCTTGCAATCTACTTCAATTGAGCTGTCTGGTGGTTATTTCTGCTTCTTGAGAGACAACATCTAGCTGGAGGATGAGAAGGAACCAGGAACTCCAATGAATTTCCCCTATCACAATGGGGGGGAGCGCCGGTTGGGCAGTGGTACGGCCCACCTCCGCCCCAAATGGGGGCACAATCTGGGCAGGCTCCTGTAATTTCCCAAGATCAATCTGCTGGTGGTTCTGACTCTCAGATTAGTGGGAAATCTCAAGGCAGGAATTAGCAAAAGAAGAGACAGGACATCCAGAAAACTGCTCTTGCCCCTGCTTCGGGCCTTATGGCATACTCTGAGGTGATCTGCTACAACTGTGGGGAACCAGGGCATCATTTGGATAAATGTGTCAAGCCCAAGAGTTGTTCTATCTGCAAAATGGTTACCCATAAAGTTGAGAATTGCCCTGTGAGAAGGAAAACCCGCAATTCTGCTAGATATGTTGGAAGTGCCGCTCCAGGATTATGTCCACCATTGACAGAATTTTCTGTGACACAGAATTAGATAGTTTTTTCCCCTTTCTAGTTGTAGAGCTCTGCCCAGATGTGGTAGTGACCACACTCCTTTGCTCTGGGACTCTGGTCTTAACCAAACTCCAAAGAGCAATAGTTTTAAATTAGAAAAGTGGTGGTTGCTTAGAGAAGATTTTACTGAGCTAGTTAGGAAAATCTGGAATGAGCCTACTGGGAGCAGCTGCCCCCTAGAAAATTGGCAGATCAAAATCAGGAGATTTAGAAGAATTACCAAAGGGTGGAACTCCAATGAGGAAGCTAATATTAGAAGATACAAAAGGCTTCTCCTCCTTGAGTTTGATTCTCTAGATATTAAGGCAGAAACCACTGACCTCTCTGAGGCTGAGACTAATAGATTAAGCTTTGTCCATGGAGAGCTCAAGAAAATTTGGCTTCAAGAAGAAATCAAAGACAAACAAAGGTCTAGAGATAGGAACATTAAGGAGGGTGATAGAAATACTGCTTACTTCCATGCAGTAGCTAACCAGAGGAGGAGGAAAACCCTCATTCACTCCCTTGATGGCCCTAATGGCCCTGTTACTGAGGTAGATGAGATGCTGAAAGTGGCTAATGACTTCTACAAAGACCTGTTTAAGAAAGAAAACCCTTCTAGGTTCTCTCTACAAAACAATTTTTCTCTGCTTCTGAAAAAGTCTCTCCTGCTGAAAATGAGCTGCTAGAAGCCCCTTTTTCAGAGACAGAGGTGAAGGAAGCCATTTTTCGCTCTTACCCTGATGGGGCTCCTAGTCCTGATGGGATTCCCTTCTTGTTCACCAGCATTTTTGGGACTTGGTGAAAAATGATCTCTTAGATCTTTTTCAAGCCTTTCATAGAGAAGAGTTGGATCCAGCAACTTACTCATGGGGGGTCTGTTGGGGTCAAGTTAAATAACTGTGAAAGTGATTTTTTTTCCTTGCTTGTAAAGGCCTTAGGCAAGGTGACCCCATCTCCCTGCTTTTGTTTAATTTAGTAGTGGACATTCTTACTAAAATGCTGAGCAAAGCTGCTGATCATAGTCTGATTGCAGGGCTCTGTCCTGAGGTCTGCCCTGGTGGCATCATCTGCCTTCAATATGCAGATGATACCATCCTTTTCTTAGACAATGACTCCACACATGCTAGCAATCTGAAAATTGTTCTAACCTGGTTTGAACAAGTCTCAGGCATGAGAATCAACTACTCTAAAAGTGAACTCATCCCTATCAACAAGGATGATCAGGAGTTAGCTGACTTCCTCTCTATTCTAGTCTGTAATAAAGGTAACTTCCCCATTAAGTACCTAGGTATCCCTCTCCACTATGATAAACTGAGGAGAGAGGATATCCAACCCCTTCTGGATAAAATCATTAAAAGGATTGCTGGATGGAGGGGCAAACTTCTCTCTTACAGAGGTAGATTGATCCTCATACAAGCTTGTTTGGCTAGCATTCTAGTGTATCTCCTCTCCTTCTTCAAGTTCCCTAAATGGGTAGTGAACCTCATCAATTCTCAGATGTCTCATTACTTGTGGAATGATTTTGAGGGAAATAGGAAGCTACACCTTGCTAATTGGGCCCTAGTCTCTATGAAAAAAGATTTTGGAGGCCTAGGCATACCTAACCTCCAAGAAATTAACATTTGTCTTCTAGGGTCTTGGATTAAAAGATTCTATGAGGAAGACCTGAAACCATGGAAGCTTCTTATTGCCCATAAATACCTAGGAAATAAACCTAATATTTTTGTCCCTTCCTCCAACCCTAAGACCTCTAGATTATGGAAAGGATTAAAATCTATTATGCATGCTGTGAAATTTCGCTACAGATGGAACATAGGGGATGGGAGCAGAACCAGGTTCTGGGAAGATACTTGGTTTGGCACATTCCGCTAGCAGTCCAATTTTGGCCTATTTACTCTATCCGCAATGATCTTAACAAAAGTGTCAATGAAGTTTGGGACGGTCAATGCCTAAAACTCTCTTTTAGAAGGAACTTTAGTGATAGTCTCATGGAACAATGGTTCCAGTTGGAGGAAATTGCCAAAAGCATTACCTTTACTGCCGAGCCGAATGCCCTGATTTGGCAGCCGGACAATAAGGGGAAGTATTCCTCCAACTCCTTCTATCATGTTATCAACTTTAGAGGGATTCAACCCGTGTTTATCCCCGCTGTCTGGAAATTGAGAGTTCCCCTAAAATTCATGTATTTCTCTGGCTTCTCACCAAAAACAATATGATGACTAGGGATTAAGAAGAGACACATCATCAAACCCCTTGATTGTGTTTACTGCTTGGAACAAGAGTCTTGTTCTCACCTATTTTTTGAATGTATAGTTGCTAAACATCTCTGGGCCCACATTGAGGAATATTTCTCTAGTCAGATTGGCTCATCCTTCGAATCTGTCGCCAGATTCTGGATTGCTACCAAAAAGTGCTCAGTTTTAAACACTGTTAGCTCAGCTGTCCTTTGGTGCCTCTGGAAATATAGAAATGCTATGATTTTCAGTAACACCTCCTAGATTTCCCTCCAGAAACCGTTCGCGATCACTTGTGGCTGAACAAGGCTCGACCTGCTCTGGGGCTGGACCCATGGGCTCGTCTCAAGATCTCTGATGAAGATGATGGGCAACTGGCGCCGAAAAAGAGGGACATCCACCATGCTACGCCTTCCAGCCCGGTGTCTCCGCTTTCTTACTGGTCGCCACAGGCTGACACGGCCCCTCGACTGAAGACCATGAAGGCTTCGTTGGACCCTCGTTGTGTCATTTGAGTGCTCTATCCGCTCTGCCTTTGGCACCGCTCGGGTGATTTGTGTTATTCAGAGAACTTGTTCATCCACCCCCTAGTTTGTAGCTTTTCTACCTTTGCTTTCGAACTGCTCTTTGAGCTGCTGTATCAGAATATGTTGTGGTTTCTTTCTCAGCAATGGAACCGGGAGATGCTCCCTGTTTTTGCTAAAAAAAAATATTTTATATGTTATTATATAAAGCTTGGTAAGACTGTAAATTTAAGGACGAATGTAATAATATCACCTATTATTTAAATATATTTATAACAAAATGCTCAGCCCCTTTTTATTTTTTGATAACATTGCTGGCCCAACCCAACATTATAATTAGAATCAGCCCAGCAAAATCGTGTATTTCGAGAAAGTGCAAATGGGCTGTAATTTTTTAGGAAATAAAATAAACGGGCCGCATGGACGCTACATTATTTGTTCACCCAGTCCAGCTAATGGCTGTAATTCAAAAAAAGATCAAATTGACTGTAAATTCTACTGCGCAAAAAAAAGGCTGTAAATTTTGGAAAAAATTTGGTTGAATACGTGCCACATTTTTGGAGGCTGAAATGTGGGCCAATAGGTCGAAGCCAATGCAAGTCGTTGTCAATTTAGTCAACAAATAATTCTGACATGTTAGTCGTTGGATTTACATCCAACGACTGGCATCCATCTTCAATCTCTCGTCTTCTTCCTCCAGCGCCGCCGGGACCACCTCCCGCCTCCTGCTGCTAGCAGCTCTGCTTAGCACGCTTCGCTATGAAGCGCTACTCCACCGTTGGCCAGGCCATCCCTCCACCCCTCCACACCTCCTGTTCTTCTCCACCGACTTCCGAACCACACCGCACTAGAACCAATTAACCCTCCTACACCTCTCTGTATGCGACTCTACTCCCGCGTCTTCCCATCTCCAGCTCGTTGCTGCCCGGGCCTCACCGTCGTCCACCACCTTGGATGCGCTCGGCGCGGCATGGTCAACATGGTCAACGAACGACACCATCGGAAGTAGACTGTGCGTGGAGAGGCTAACAGCTAGGTCCACGGCCGCACACAAGGAAATGCCTCCTTATTACGCGCAAAATAATGATTCCTCCACCTGACATCTAGGACCCATCGGAAGGGCCTCTGTATTTCGCAAAATAAAGTGCCCCCCGCTGACATGTCGGACCCACCAGCTATCTTCGCACGCAAGGAAGTGTCTGCTTATTATGCACAAAAAAATGAATATCCCCCCTGCCATCTGGAACCCAGCATGGTGGGAGGCTAACTTGTGGGCCTACCAAGTTGACGGGGACGGAGGGCTTTGTCAACTTAGTCAATATGAATGATTCTAGCTCCTGTTACCGTACGATATTCATTCAACGGCCGTAGTGCTTCTTCAACCTCTGGTCTTCTTGCTCCAGCCGCCCAAACCAGCGCCGGTCGTGCCGCGTGCTCCTGCCTCCCGTGGCCGGCTGTGATGTTGCGGAGGCCTCACCGCCCCCTACTACTCCCACCGTTGGCCAGGCCATCCCTCTACTCACCCACACCCCCTGTTATTTTGCGGCGACAACAGCCTCACACCGTAGCCGAACCAGTGAACCCTCGTACTCCTCTTCGCGTGGGCATCCACTGCTGTCTCTTCCCCGGCTCTGAGTCGTCCCCTTCCTAGTCCTCGCCGTCGTCCACCGCCCTGGTGCTCTCGGCGCGGCGTGGTCAACGTGGTCAACGACCGACTTCCATCGGAAGAGTACTGTACGTGGAGAGACTGACAGCTGGGTCCACGGCAGCCGCAAGGAAGTGCCTCCTTATTACAAGGAAAATAATTATTCCTCCACCTGACAGCAGGGACCCACCGGACGGGCCACCAGTATTTTGCGAAAAAAATCGTTTCCCCCTGACTACTGGGACCCACCGGACGGGCCACCGTATTTTGCAAAAAAAAACGTTCCCTCCCGCTGTCAGCTCGGACCCACCGGAAGTGCCTCCTTATTACGCACAAAAAAATGAATACTCCCCCAGCTAACTGGGACCCACCTTGCTGGGAGACTGACTTGTGGGCCCACTAAGTTGACGGGGACGAAGGGCTTTGTCAACTTAGTCAATATGAACGATTCTAGCTCCAGTGACCATATGATGTCCATCCAGCGGCCGTAGTGCTTCTTCAACCTCCGGTCTTCTTGCTCCAGCCGCCCAAAGCAGCGTCGGTCGTGCCACATGGTCCTGCCTCCCGTGGCTGGCTGTGCTCCCGCAGAGGCCTCACCGCCCCCTACTATTCCCACCGCTGGCCAGGCCCCGCGGTGATGGTAGCCTCACACCGCAGCCGAACCAGTGAACCCTCGTAGTCCTCTCCGCGCGGGCTTCCACTGTCGCGTCGTCCCCTTCCTAGGCCTCGCCGTCGTCCACCACCGTGGTGCTCTCTGCGCGGTGTGGTCAACGTGGTCAAGGAACGACTTCCATCGGAAAAGTACTGTATGTGGAGAGGCTGACAGCTGGGTCCATGGCCACAGCCCAGTTTTTTGTGATTTTCCATGTAAGTCGCTTTGTCAGGCCTGTTGGGCTGCAAATCTTTCAAGACGAGGAGAGCTTTCATTCGGCTGGCTGAGAAAATGGCCCATCAGTAATGAGCAATGTGTTGTACATTTTTAAAACACATCAAACCAGCAATTAGTTTCAAATATCTTTTTTTATTATTTCAAGATTTTAAATTACATTAATTTTTATGCGTGGAGAATTTCTTGGATTTTATATTGATATACATTTATTTTTAAAATCAGTTTGAATGTGAGTTGAAATTTCGGGATTAAAAACAGTTCAGACCGCACCGAAATATGCAAAATTTCGTATAATTTTTTAACCGTTGCCACAATATGGGTTGTAATGCTAACAAAAAGAATATGGGCTCCAAAAAAACCTTAAGAATTAGCAAATGGGCTGTAAATTATTAGAAATAATGGCAGATGGGTTGTATGCTGTTTTCCACAGATTTGAGGCTTTCCTAAAAAAAGGTTGACGCACAAGCACTGACTGTTGGATGTCCATCCAACGGCCGTCGTGCTTCTTCAATCTCTGCTCATCCTGATCCAGCCACTCAAACAAGCGCCAGCGGGACTGCCTGCTCCCTCCTCCTCGCAACCGGTTGTGCTGCCACGCAGGCCTCACTGCCCGACCGTACTCCCATCACTGGCCTAGCCATCCCTCTACTCACCCACACCTGCTGTTATTCTCCGGCGACGGCACACGAACCAGTAAACCCTCGTACAGTCGTACTCCCCTCCGCGTGGGAAACAACTGCCGAGTCTTCCCTACCTCCGTGTCGTCCCCTTCCTAGGCCTCATCGTCTTCCACCGCCCTGGTGCTCTCGGCGCGGCGTGGTTAACGTGGTCAAGGAACAACTTCCATGAGACGTGGACTGTACGTGGAGAGGCTGGCAGCTGGGTCCATGGCCGCAGCAAGTGCCTCCTTATTACGCGGAAAATAATGATTCCTCCACCTGACAGCTGGGACCCACCGGACGGGCCACTGTATTTCGTGAAAAAAACATTTCCCCCTGACTGCTGGGACCCACCAGCTACATCTTCGCACGCAAGGAAGTGCGTCTGGGCAAAAAAATGATTCACCCCCTGACTGCTGGGATCCACCAGCTACATCTTCGCAGGCAAGGAAGTGCCTGACAGTCGGGACCCACCTGGTCGAAGCGTACGTAGCGTTGTCATTCTGGTCGCGAACGTGTACGTACATACTGGTCGATGTAGAGGCGCGCACGTGTCGTAGTAGAGACGCGCACGTAGCATGTACACGTACGTATAGTGGTCAGGCTGCAAGAAAGAAAATACGGCCACGTATGTGTACATACGGGCGGGGTCTCGAACGCCTACTCGCGCATACGTACGGCGACGGCTTGTGTACATGGCTGGGTCGGAACGGAGAAACAACATCGTCGTCGTGTTCATGGGGAGGCAACGGAATGCGTCGTGTTCATGGGGAGGCAACGGAATGCGTCGTATTCATCGGGAGGGCTTGGACGGAACAAGCAATGGAAACGAGGCCTGGCGTACCGCAGAACGGAGGAAACGGCCTTGTGTTCGACCGGCCAGGTTCGAAATGGGATCCTGTTCATCAGGAGGGGTCTGGCGTACCGCAAAACGGAGGAAACGGACCTCCTACGGTCGAAACGGGGGTCCTGTTGATCGGGAGGGGTGTGGCGTACCGCAAAACGGAGGAAACAGACTTGTGTTGGAGCGCTACGGTCGAAACGGCGGTCCTGTTCATCGGGAGGGGTGTGGCGTACCGCAAAACGAGACTCCACGGGATACTGTTCATCTCCACCGTCGACCTCCTCCAGCCTCCACGGGCTCCTGTTCATCCTGCCTCCACGGGCTCCTGTTCATCCAGCCTCCACCGTGTGCTACTCCACCGGCTACTGTTCAACCACCCCTCCACCT